>NW_013952913.1:297485-299476 GCF_001266775.1 Austrofundulus limnaeus | reverse complement strand
TTTTTGTGCTGATAATTATGAGTGGTCTGTTGACTGAAAGTTGTATTTGTTCAAATAATTGTTATGGGCAGGTTACAATATAAAAATGTTTGTCATAATCATGTCTTGTGAATATTTGACAGGAGTTTACTTTTAAACCGTAAGTGTATTTGATTTAGTAATGCTAGTTATGATAGTTTATAGTTATGATGTAAATACAATAAAAATTAAACCAAGATTTAGATTAGAATATATATCATTTTGATCCGTATGGTAATGTCTGACTGGACCTCGTGTCACTTTATGTTCAAYAAAYTGGGCCCCGAGGTCAAAAAGGTTAAGAATCCCTGATCTATCTAAACACCTTGATCTCTTTAAGAACCTTCGTGGGACCAGAGCTCGAGTGCAGAATGAGGTCCAGGGTGGAGCTTTGTGTCAGTGGGCGGGGCTTTGTAAYAGGGCTACCACAGGAGATGGAAGGATTTCTCAATCATGAATGAGTCAAAGCATGTTTCTGATGAGGGAACAACATTATAACATGATATAAAGCTCAAATCAAAAAGTTCRTTTTGCATAATAACTCYCCTTTAAAACAAAGGATTTCTTATGTTCGTATTAACACCGGCCTGTTTTTGTTTTGTTTGTTTATCTAAAACCAGTGCTCTGTCGTTGGAAGATATTTCACTGCTCACCCGGGGAGCTTTCCATATGTTGTTTATCATGTTTTTGTTTCTTTAGGGGGATGTTGTAAATCTGGAAAGAGCTGACGGGAAGACGGATGTGATCGTGACAGAAGGCGTCAACACCGTGACGTACACCTTGGATGAAGGCCTCATCGAGTTCGGCACCGCCATCGATGATGGAGATTACGACAGGTGAGCTTAGACTTCACATTCAGGGAGGAAACAAAAACAACAACGCTGAAGAAGAGCGACAAGTGTGATGCCGTGTAAACATCCGTTCATCTCTCTGTGTGTGTGCGTGCGTGTGTGTGCGTGCGTGTGTGTTTTCAGAGCCGTGGCCTTTCTCGAGACTCTGGAAATGTCTCCCGAGACGGAGGCCATGTGGAAGACGCTCAGCAAGCTGGCTCTAGAGGCTCAGCAGCTGCACATCGCAGAAAGGTCAGCAGGACGAGCAGACACACAAAACAACACACAAACAGGGGAAACGTTTGGAACCAGGGGTGCTGAGGGTGATGCAGAACCCCCGCCTGATGGATGGCAGAAGGCATGTCTGTCCAAATATACATTTATAATTTGCTTTTTTATGCTTGTTGTTTGTTTAATACCACAATATGTGACCAAAACAAAGAGAGTGAGCAGGTAAAAATCTGAAAAAAAAAAACAACCCCTAAATCAGGGGTCTCCAACCTGTGGCTCTGGGGCCACTTGTGGCTCTTTGGTTCCTCTTCAGCGGCTCTTTGAAGCTTTGACTAAAACWAACAKGAGATTCAGTATGTTTGGTTTTATACTCGAGGCTAGCTTTAGCAGGTTTCCTGTCAGTTTGCTTACATATATGAGTAAAGAGTGACCCATGTTGATTAGACCAGTGGTTCCCAAACTTTTTATCTTCTGACCCACAAAATATCCATGGCAAAAACTTGTGACCCCAAATATTACTGGTCTGAGTACGCGAACTTCATTAACAACCCTAAAAACACAGGCTTTTTGACAATCTAAAAAGCTTGTACACAAATATACTTATTTATACTTGTTTTGTGTTTTTTGTAATAAATATAGGGACAATATTACATCAGCAACTATTTTACTACCCTTTAAATTGATTTCTGGAGATTATCCAAGGTGCTTCATGACCCATATTGGGTCCCAAGCCCAACTTTGGGAACCAAAGATCATGCTAGTAGCATGTTAGCCACAATAATCCAACTTTCAGATTTAAAATAGGATCTTTTTCTGAAATCCAGGATTAACTTTGAAGACCTTTAAGACTAGCTAATAATAATAATTGTAGTTTTTTTTATTAAATTTAGTATAAACTATATGGTATGTTTC
>NW_013952913.1:295760-296841 GCF_001266775.1 Austrofundulus limnaeus | reverse complement strand
CTTTATTATTTTTTTTAATTTTCATTAATTTAGGATTTTTTGGTCTCCACAGATTTTATTAATGAGGAAAGATCTCTGTAAACATGTTTTCAGGCCTTCTACATTTATCTACACAAACACATTATTTCATATTAGATTTGTGGAGGTCAAACGTGGCACCTTCCTCACACATTTAATAGCCTAAAACTTCTTGATTTATCTTCTGGTGACTTGGTTTTAGTTCTAAAAGTGGCACAAATCCCCACAATGGGATTATTCCAGCTGTTTTATGTCCACACTAAAAAGCCTGACTGRCCTCCTCCTCTGACTTCATTTATCATCAGGGTTTTAATTTTCTATCATTTCTCTCKCCATCTTTATTTCTCTGCGTTGTGAGGAAGCCTTCACATCTGAATTCTCTGTCATTAATAATGCACGTTCTGTTCAACGGGCTTCAGCTCCATTTGCATAAATCCCACAAATCCCAGAAAGAAACGGTTTTGTCTGCAGGGGCTAATGTTAATGAGGGAGGAGAGTGAAGAAGAGTCAAACAGAAGGACTTTTTTATTTAAAAAAAACTRTGTTTTTTTCTTTCATGACTCATTCATGATCTGATGCAACTGTTCAGAGGGAGTTGGTAATAAAGTAGCCGAACGCTCAGATGTTTGCGTTTCGTCGAGCTCAGATTGCTGCCTGCTTGGAAGCCAATTAGTCTAAAGCTGTAATTTATGTCAGGTCGTTAAGTTTGCAGGTTTTCAGAGGTGCCTCCTCCGAGCTGAGCACGTTTCGTTCCTCTGACTCGTCTCGTCGTCTCCTGCAGGTGTTTCGCTGCTCTGGGTGACGTCTCGACCGTTCGCTTCCTCCATCAAACCAACMAACTCGTGGACAAAGTTTCACAGGAAATGGTGCATAAAAAATTACAATCTAAAAAAAGTTATTKTTTTACATTTTCATACACTTGTTTATATTTAATAGTTTAATGCAGCTGAATCATTTATTAGTTTGAAGCAGAGAAAAGCAAGCTTTTCTATTTATTATTCATTTAAAATGATCTTTATGCTGATTGTTATTGAATGATCTTTTTGCATATTATGTATTTAAA
>NW_013952913.1:292975-294347 GCF_001266775.1 Austrofundulus limnaeus | reverse complement strand
GTAAAAGTTAGTCTCCTTCTAAGGATAATACTTGAGTAAAAGTCTTGAAGTATCTGATAATTTTTGTACTTAAGTATCAAAAGTAAATTTCTGACATAAAATGTTCTTAAGTAATAAAAGTTGTGAGTAAAAATGAACGATTGGGAGGAGACATCAACAAAAATCATTTTTTAAAGGCGTGCAGCTGTGATGGATTGTGTACAAAGTAATGTGATGTCATAATGTTATATATTCATACTTCTCATCCAATCACAATTAAATTCACTCTATCAGGATAGTTTTTTTAACAACAAGTCTGAATAAAATATAAGTAATGACTTTCTACCTTTTACCTTTTTAAAACGTGAAGAGCAGAAAGTACAGATAATTGTGTAAAAATATAAGGAGTAAAAGAAAAAAGTAGGTTGAAAAATAATTACTAAAGTGCAGATAACTTTAGAATATTTTACAACTCTGCTGGAAATGAAGTTTGTCAGAAGTCAAACTTTCTGAGGTGATTGACATGTGAGACAGATTAAAGGTGGAAAGAAAGAAAAACCTCTTAAAGAGAAGGGATGCCTGGATGTGTGGTTTATTTTTGATCCAGTTCTACAAAGAGATTTCTCTCTTGATAAGCCTGCTCTTTGTATCCAAACGGCTGCAGGGTCACCCGGAGCTGAACAGCCTGCGTGGAAACTATTACCAGTGGCTGATGGAGACGGGTCAGGACGAGAAGGCCGGCGAGGTGAAGGAGAACCAGGGGGATTTCCAGGGGGCCGTAAACCTCTACCTGAAGGCCGGCCTCCCGGCCAAAGCTGCCCGCTTGGCCCTCAGCCGTCCAGAACTCAGCAGCAGCACCGAGACCGTCGGGCGCATCGCAGCCAGCCTCATCAAGGGAGAGTTCTATGAAAGAGTGAGTTTTTCATAAACACTCTATTTCCCCTCATCTTCCTCTCCTCTCCTAACAGACGCCTGCAGAAAAAGCAGCAGAGCTTCTTGTCTGTTTCACACYATCTCCTTCCATCTGTCGGTTACTTCTGTTTATTTTATTATTTATTCTCAGTTTGTCTGAAAGCTCTTCGTTCAGTCGTCTGTGTTTATATAACCAATGGTCCAAAATACAAGGAAAGAAAGTATTTATTTCCAGGATTGAACTGAAAGTCACACTGAAAAAAAAGGATTTTTGGGTGTAGTAACATTTATTTAATTATTCTTTTTAAATTTTACAAAAAAATGTCAAAATCTCTAAACTACTAGAATTTACTAAATAAACAATACTCATTATATATTATTGTACAAAAAAATAAATGCTAATTTTTTTTACCAGTAGTATTTAAGTGTTTTTTCTGGACAGCACATAAACATGAATATATGAAGTAACTTCTACTCTTCT
>NW_013952913.1:290653-291918 GCF_001266775.1 Austrofundulus limnaeus | reverse complement strand
GACCAGGGAGGATGATTCAACCACTCAACCACTAGATGTCGCTGAAAACAACAAATCCTACACACTGTGCCTTTAACATACGTTAGTGCAAATTTGTTACAGGATTTTTTCAAGTACATCTTACAAGTTATTTTTTTCCGTGCAGCGTTCATGCTGGTTAGATGTGGTTTAACTTTCAGCTCCTGGGATRTTTTTAGAATAAGCTCCTGGTTTCACTGTAGAAAACAGGTGATTTTGCTTATTTTGATGCCAGTTTTCATCCCCGTAKTTCTCCTCACCGAATCTCAAACTAGCATTGAAGAAAAAAAAAGACGAAAACATTTCATTTTTTTCTGCTCAGGCGGGAGATCTGTACGAGAAGATCGGGAACAAACAGAGAGCTTTGGAATGCTACTGCAAGGGAGGGAACTTCGGGAAAGGTAAAACCGTYGTTCGCTTTTGGCCGAGCGTTCGCTCCGTTCGTGTCGGAAAAAAGTTTCTTCCTGCTTCCTGTAGCGGTGGCGCTGGCTCGCGACTCCTTCCCCGCCGAGGTGGTGAAACTGGAGGAGGCCTGGGGAGACTACCTGGTCCAGCAGAAACAGATGGACGCTGCCATCAACCACTTCATTGAAGCAGGGTGGGTGGAGTCGAACGAGGCGAGGGAAGAGACACAGAGACAAACAGATGGACACGAGCAGCAAGAACAGAACAGATTTGGCCAAAAATTTGTTTGAAATCATCACCAGGACCCAGAAATAGAGATAAGAGACAATATTTTTAAATATGCAGTTATTGTCTGGTAATCAGAAGCCAAATGTTTTAGTTTGAACAAACTGAAAAATCTTTTTCAACCAAGCTGTTACTGCTTCTTACTAAGTGTTAAGGGATCCATGATTAGTTGTAACATTAGACTTTATTTAATAAACATATATTTTAACTGTAAAATAAAGAGTAAAAATACTGTAGGGTGTTCAGTTTTTATCATTTTTAAACTAGAAGTTTAATAATATATTACACGGACGGAGCCATTTTATTTACACACAAAGCATTCTGGGATCCATGATTAGTTGTAACGTTAGACTTTATTTAATAAACATATATTTTAACTGTAAAAGAAAGAGTAAAAATACTGTAGGGTGTTCAGTTTTTATCATTTTTAAACTAAAAGTTTAATAATATATTACACGGACGGAGCCATTTTATTTACACGCAAAGCATTCTGGGTAAACGATGACGTGGATAGGTCCTCGGTGCGAGGCTGCTAGCGAGCTATATCCACCCTGAAG
>NW_013952913.1:286296-287647 GCF_001266775.1 Austrofundulus limnaeus | reverse complement strand
TAAAAGTACTAAAAGTACTAAAAGTAACAAAAAGTTTGCTAAATGCTCAAAATGTCAAAATGGTAGCGTATTGCTAAAAGTAAAATATTTGCACAAAGTTAAAYGTACCAAAAGGCTAGCTAAAACATAAAAGTARCAAATGGCTAATTAGAAGCTGAAGGTAGCATAAGACTAGCTAAAACACTAATAAACATAAAAACAACCTGCTGCCTCAGCCTGGTGTGTATTTTGTTTGACCTGCAGGTGGCAGAGCAGCTGTTTGTTAAAGGAGGTCACATTAAACACGCCATCGACATGTACACCTCAGAAGGACGCTGGGAGGATGCTCACAAGGTCAGAATGGACCCAAGGAAATGACATCTTTTCTTATTTATCTCCATATTATATTTACATGATTCACCCTGAAGCTTTGGTGCTGTATGATTCYGTCTCGCACACAGCTGGCAGTCACGTGTATGACGAAGGAGGAAGTCACATCTCTGTACGCCAGCAGAGCTCAGGAGATGGAGAGAGAAGGCAAATTAAAGGAGGCGGAGAGGTGAGCTGACACCAAACTAAAACAACTCTTCAGTTTTTTTACTTTTATTATCACAAGATAAAAAATAAAAACTAGAAGTCTTTAAAAAAAGTGTTTTGTTTTGTTTTTTTTACAGGCTATTTTCTATTGTGAAGCAGCCGGACCTCGCCATCACCATGTACAAGAAGCACCGGATGTTTGATGATGTCATTCGTCTGGTGGCCAAACATCATCCTGACCTGCTGACTGAGACTCACCTCCACCTGGCCAAGGTAACACTCACTACAAGTTGTTTGAAACTGATGGCAGTCCCAGAAAATCAACCTTATCAAACACAAAAACAGTTTTAACCCAATTGGTTTTACAGACATTGGGCCTCATGCAAGTACATTTTTGTATTTTTATCCTAAAGTTCTCTTAATTTTGTTCGTACGAAGGGCTCGTACGAATATGCCACATCAGATTCAACAAATGCTTCTATCCAGTGGTGGGCACTAATCCCCTAAAGCACAAATGCACTAATTGCGGTTCTAAATTTCTTGTCTGCGCTTTAGGGCTTWTGCTAATTTTCTCTAGCAGTGATTTGCGCTTTCTAATTTTAAGCACTAATCTAAAGTTTACTATGACTATTTACCATTATTATCATTAAAAGCAAGGGTAGAAAGTCATCTGAAGTCACAGATAAGATAAATCCATAAATATTAGGGATGCACAATAACTCATTTTAAGAACCGATAACCGATAACCGTGTCCTAAGGCGGGCCTTGTGGGGGGTTCTCCGGGAGTATGGGGTACCGGGCCATTTGATACGGGCTGTCAGGTCCTTGTACGACC
>NW_013952913.1:274434-281144 GCF_001266775.1 Austrofundulus limnaeus | reverse complement strand
ACCTAGTTGATGTCATCATTTACCCAGAATGCTTCGCATGTAAACAAAATGGCTCCATCCGTGTTAAAATATATATTTTTTAAATTTACAAAATTAAACAGCCTACAGTATTTTTACAGTCTTTATTTTACAGTTAAAATAAATGCTTATCAAATAAAGTTTAATGTTACAACTAATCAGGGATCCCTTTAAGAACAAATCTGTACAAACGGTTCTGACATGAGGACCATTGAGCTCAACTTTGGTGTGGTAGTAGATGAGAGTCATCCTCAAAACATATTCCAAACTCTGTCGGATCATCCAAGATGTTGGCCATGTTTCTTTCTGTATTTTCTCTTTTTGCTGCCACGCACTTTAGACAAAACCACAGACCACAGTTATGTGTTCATATTAACTTTATCTAATATTTTCTGCTCCAGGTCTCTGAGTCTGACTGTCTTTTAAAGCTCCGGTATAAAATTTCCAGTTTTATGTAAAAAAAAAGGAAAGAAAGAAAGAATTTCACACTGAATTGACTGTAACTTTTAACATATTCCCACGTGATTTGTATAAAGAGGACCACTGAGCCTTCAAATTTACTTCAGATCAACTCCCAAACGTCTCGAATCCCAACCCTGGAGTATATTTTCACACAGAATAAAAACAGCCAAGCGTGTCTTTTTAAAGGAAAAGAAAAAGAGCATGGCAGGAAAGTTATGTTTTCTCAGCACCACGTGTTGTTTTACTGTTGGCTTCTAAACCTGAGAGCCTATTATTTTCTTTATTTTTTAGGAATATATTATTTATACAGCACCAAGTATCAATAAAAATCATCTCAGGCAACCAAGATGATGGATATTTTGAAAATAAACATGAATGAATCCATAAACATCTAAGATTTCAGTCATTTCTTTTTATCTTTTCAGCCACGTATGATTGCTGTGGAGGTTATTTGCATATTTTAATTACATCAACATGTTTAGCCTGTTTAATTACAGTTTAATCGGAAAACTCCATCCATTATCTGCGGATTTAGTTGTGAGCGCTGCATCTGTTCAGCTGCTTGGTGTCTCTCAGCATCACAGATATTTTCTGTCTGAATTTGAAAGTTTCGACACTTCAAACTTCGTAGTTATTTTTCRTGGTTATCTTCAAACCGTCGGTTCTTCGGCTGCAGACAGAGTCAGCGGATGATTCATGGTGCCTCCAGCGTCGTCGCTGTTCTGTTTGATGCTGACGTGTCTGTGTGAATGTGCTCGCTGCAGGAGCTGGAGGCTGAGGCCAGGTTCTCGGAGGCAGAGCATCACTTCCTGCAGGCTGGAGAGTGGAAAGCAGCCGTGCACATGTACAGAGCCCATGACATGTGGGAGGAAGCGCACACGGTGTGTCTCGTTCAACCTCTTTGCTCTCTGGTTGAACTTCCGAAGCCACTGAAAGAACTCGACCTGAATGTGAAACKTATTTATAAATGTGTTTGGATTTTACAGTGATTGTGGTTTTAATGACAAACATTTAAGCAGTGGTGGGCACATTTTTTCTCAAATTTATTAGTTAGAAACTGTTTTAGAAGCACCACACTATATTCATAGTTTTCCTTTTTACGTATTGACTTTTATAATCATTGTTTAACTATTATGTCTTGATTAAAATAGTTTAGATACATGTCCGAAACATTTTCACAACACAAAAAAACATTTATAAAACATTAGGTGTGAATTGCCTGTATGCCACGGACATCCGGTCCAGTACTTGATGCCACTCCCAACACTTCCGGTACACGGTGAATACAGTGTTAGCGAAAGATTTTTTCACCCGACAACGACTCTTAATGATCTCCACGGTACAGAATTATCATATTACATGTACCAACATTAACACAGGACACGTACAGGTCCAGCCAAGTGGAAAAAATCACTCCAAAGTGGATTAAAGACATAAAAACAAAGGAAAGACATTCTTGTTCCTTGGCTGCTGGTTCTGTGATTTTTTTCACGCAGAGCTGTGACACTTATATTGTTGGAAAGAGCAGAGTCTGGGCTTTAAATTGATGGGCTACTTGTGTAGTTTGGATCGTTTTCCCCGACGTTAGTGAACTGAAAACGTAATGATTTTAGGAGGAGGGGGGCGCGCTCGTCGCTCGGGTTTAGTCTACGCTGTAATATACACTCTAACAAGGTTTTACTTTTGCATAACAAAGTTGCCTAAAAACATTTCCTACTCTGTATAACACAAACACACACACACACACACCTACCTTTGTACCAGCTGCTGTGTTAGCTTCCTGTTAGCTGTGAGGAGGTCTTTCCTCTCTCGTCTTGGCAGTAAAAGGGGATAAATGTACATTTCCCTTTTGCAACCTCCATCTTCTCATTTCTGATGCTTTGGAACACACTGTTGGAATGACTGGATGTTTATATGTGAAATATTAACTGGTTTAGCTTCTGACAATTTTTTAATATAACTTTTTTATTATGTTTTATTTTAATTGCTAGCAGATCTAAGTTAGTGTAGTTAGTAAGTAAGCTAATTAGTGAAGCTAATATTTTGTTATCTGTGCCCAACACTGCATTTAGGCCCAAGTTATTCAATATTTGACTCATTTTGTAAGTTTGACACTCAGTTTTAAGACGTTAAAAGACTAAAAGTTTTAACATATGTTTAAAAAAACATTTCTAAAACCAGCGAGAGGGTTAGTAACAAGGTTCAGATAAACTGACATCTTTAGCTTCTGCTCAAAGTGCAGATGTTTGTCGTTTGTTGGTGTTCATCAGGTGGCACATAGCCACGGAGGTGCTGGAGCKCAGAAGCAGGTAGCCTACCTGTGGGCCCGGAGTCTGGGAGGAGAGGCTGCTGTCAAGCTGCTCAGCAAGTTCCACCTGCTGGACTACGCCATCGAGACGGCCGCAAATAACCTGTGAGCGCCGTGACAACACCGACCGAACAAAAACACATTGACTGAGTGAGAATTACTCTTTTTGTTCAGCGTGATTTCATTTTTCCTCTTCTTCTCAGCTCATTTGACTTTGCCTTTGACTTGGCTCGCCTCTCCACAAAGAAAAAGGTTCCTGAGATCCACCTGAAGTATGCCCTGTACCTGGAGGATGAGGTAGGTCCACCAGATTTAGTTATCAGTCAAACTAAATTTGCCAGTAGTTTTATTTATCCAAGCAGCCGTCAAGAAGGCAGAGGTTTTCTTTATAACACTGATGCGATTACAAAACGATGTTTACTGTTTTGTAATAAAGCCGAGCTCATTAAAACCAGAATTTGTCTTTATTAAGCACACGAGAAAGTCAGCTCGTATCAGAACAAAGCTCCAACAGTCTGACAAGCTGCTCTTATTATCATTGTTGTAAATTCGATCAGCCACTAATGCTGCTCAGTGACATTATTACCGCCGAGTTTCAGCTCATCCTTTCTGCCACCGAGAGCGTTAATCCTTAATTCTGACATGTTTCATCTTCACAGGGAAGGTTTCCTGAGGCTGAAGTCGAGTTCATTAAAGCTGGAAAACCCAAAGAAGCTGTGTCCATGTGAGTGCCTCATATTAACACGTTTAGCTCCATGGATTTTACCTGGAGAAGCTTTGATTTGGCTAATTATCTCACTGWACTGCAACTGGTGGGACTCAAAATTGAGAGAAAATAGGTGAAATTTTGTGTATTTGTYTTTGCAGTCTCACTTTTGGGGAGTTTTGTGGGAGGAGTTTGTCTTAATTATTTTAGRTGGGGTTTGAAGAAGCCTAGGGGAGCTGGGATGATGTGTAGCTCGATCAAAATGGCCAGAAAGCACCTATTTTGTTAAATACTGTATATAAATATTAATTTCATTTGTAACTCGAGACAGGAAGTCAATAAATGATATTTATTTACAATAATTTTACTATTACTATTACTTCATCTTTAAATTCCCTAGCAAGACAAGTCAACCTGACCAATCACAGTTAGGACAAACTCCACCCACTTCAAAAAACTCTACCAATCACTGATAAAACTAACTCTGCCCACACAATAGAACTCTGCCGATCACGGCTAGGACAAACTCCGCCTACATAGACAAACTGCCAATCCCAGCTAGGACAAACTCCGCCTACATAGACAAACTGCCAATCCCAGCTAGGACAAACTCCGCCTACATCAAAAAACTGCCAATCACAGCTTGGACAAACTCTGCCCACATAGAAAAACTTTGTCAATCCCAGCTAGGACAAACTCCGCCTACATCTAAAAACTGCCAATCCCAGCTAGGATAAACTCCGCCTACATCAAAAAATTGCCAATCAGGGCTAGAACAAACTCCGCCCACATCGAAAAAACTTTGCCAATCCCAGCTAGAACAAACTCCGCCCACATCGAAAAAGTTTGCCAATCCCAGCTTGGACAAACTCCACTCACATCTAAAAACTGCCAATCACTGTTAGGACAAACTCCGCCTACATTTAAAAACTGCCAATCACTGTTAGGACAAACTCCACTCACATCTAAAAACTGCCAATCACTGTTAGGACAAACTCCACTCACATCTAAAAACTGCCAATCACTGTTAGGACAAACTCCGTCTACATCGAAAAAGTTTGCCAATCCCAGCTTGGACAAACTCGACCTACATTGAAAAACTGCCAATCACTGTTAGGACAAACTCCGCCTACATTGAAAAACTGCCAATCACTGTTAGGACAAACTCCGGCCACATCAAAAAACTGACAATCACGGTTAGGACAAACTCCACCCACATCAAAAAACTGCCAATCACGGCTAGTAAAAACTCCGCCCACATAAAAAACTTCCAATCACGGCTAGGACGAACTCCGCCCCCACATATGAAAACTTTGCCAATCCCAGCTAGGATAAACTCCGGCTATATCGAAAAACTGCCAATCCCAGCTGGGACAAACTCCGCCTACATCGAAAAACTGCCAATCACGGCYAGAACAAACTCTGCCCACATCGAAAAACTTTTACAATCCCAGCTACAGCAAACTCCGCCTACATCGAAAAACTGCCAATCATGGCTAGGAAAAACTCAGCCCACATAAAAAAACTTCCAATCACGGCTAGGACTAACTTAGCCCACACAGACAGGAAACTCCCCCTTTGTACTGCAGAGACCCCTTGCAACATTTTAATTTTAGTTCTTGTTTTGGTACGCATTTTTCCTAAAATAAGAGTTTGACCACCACTGAAGTAAAAGATTATAAACTTTCAAATTTTATGCCATTTAATATAATTTATGCGCACTTTTCAAACTACTAATCACATTCTTTGAAGCTCAACTTAATGACATTGTGTCTCATGTTGAATCTGAAGTAAAGTTTGTGTAAAATGCAGAAAAAAATTATTTAAAGGGACTGTTTTTAGTTATGGCCTCCGTGGGAATGTGTGTGATCTGTTGTAGGTACGTCCACCACAAGGACTGGGCGAGCGCGCAGAGGGTGGCCGAGAACCACGATCCGGAGAGCGTTTCTGAGGTTCTGGTTGGTCAAGCCGAGTCCTGCTTCGAACAGAAGGAGTTCCAGAAATCTGAAGCCTTCCTTCTGCGAGCGCAGAGACCTGAACTGGCTGTTAAACTTTACAAGGTCACACCTGCAGTCTGAGCACAGACATTTCCTTTGTTTTTACCTCACTCTCTTCATTTTCTATTTAAACTGGGATGTTTTGGGAGAAGTGTAAAATTTTGAGCCTCACGTTTTGATGTAAATTCTCTGTACCACGTCAGAATGCAGACATGTGGAGTGACGCCATGAGAATCTGTAAGGAGTATCTTCCCAGCAAACTGTCGTTGCTGCAAGAGGAGTACGAGAGGGAGACGTCCAAAAAGGGAGTTAGGTGAGATTTATCCACAAAYAGGTTTAACACTTTGTACTTCCTGTCGCTTAAATTATATTTTATCATGTTTAAATGAAAAATAAAAACAAAAACCGAAGCTGCATTTCATCATATTTATTCTGTAAACCTTCTTAAACCTACTGAAATCAGCACCAACATTGTGCAGCCTCCCCTCAGCAGCCCGCCGTCATAATTTATGCACAAATAGTTCGTTTGATGCTTTATTAAAACGCAGCTCGCATGCTTTCTGAAACCCGAAACTCCCAACGAGGAACAGCTCGTTAGCGAGCGAAGCAGCAGCCTTCAGCTCTCATCCTCCTCCTGTTGCTTTAATGACCTGTGGGAGAAAACATCAAAAGTTACCAACGGAGACGGATGAAAATCGAGGGGGAAAGAGGGAAAAGAAGCTGCGAGTCTCCCCTTTTATTTCAGGCATCTGTGAAAGCATCATGGAAGGAAGCGTGTTGTTAATCTCACTGATGATATGAAGATTAGAACTTGTTTACAGGAGGTGAATATTTAAAATTGTTSTGAAGATGGACTGTTGACGTGATGTTTACCTGACTGCTCAGTAAAACCGTGGAGAAATGAAGCCAAAAAGAGTTTTTTTTGTTGTTGCGTTGTTTCTTTTTATACAGACTCCAGCTGCTGTACAAATACGTGTCACTGTTGAGTCTTTTATCAAATCGGAGAAGAAGGTTTTTATGAAAAGAAATAAAAAGAAGAGAAAGGTGCTGCTGCAGACAGGAGCACTGGCAAATCAGTGCTTCTTTGATTTCCTGCAGGAAAATGTTTTTTCCTTTTTTATGTTTACTGTGATTGTTTTCTCTGCACAAAATCTGTGTAAAGTATCATTTTATTAATTTAATTATTTATTTATTTATTTTGAAGGTGGGAGGTATTTAA
>NW_013952913.1:268336-269568 GCF_001266775.1 Austrofundulus limnaeus | reverse complement strand
AGGGAAGATAGTTTCCTGAACTCCGTGCTTTCATTTCCCGTCACAAGTCAAATCCGTCATGTACCCAGAATGCATCGCATCAGTTTTCCAATAAACAGTTTTAAAATTACTTTATTGATGCTTCTTTAATGAAAAATCTACAACAAACAAAAGAAAAAGAAAAAGAAGCAGCCGAACTAGCAATCCTTAACAACTTTTTAATTTTTACACCAGGAGCTAAAGGTCTGTTTCAGGAAATCACATCCCCAGCAATCAGCAGTTGTAGGATTAAGCTGTAAAAGAGTTCATACACCGCTACTTGGCAGTGTTGTGCATATATTGTACATGAATTGTTGCCAGCTAGTAAGTGTCAAATTGAACTTGCGCTTTAAAATGAGCTTCCACCAGTTTTTCTATGGCATAAGRGCTTTCGAAGTTGCGGACCTAAATATTTTCATAAGCGCTTTAAAAATTGCGGTGCTAATTTTTGGATTAGTGCTGCCCACCGCTGCTTTTCAGCAAATTCTAAATTTAGGTGAAGTTACGCAGTAGAAGCATTTGTCAAACCGAGCGAGACGTAGCGTCTGTCTTGTGTTCAGCTGGTGGGGGTGGACGTCATGGCAGCTCTGGACCTTTATGCTGAGAAAGGCCAGTGGGACAAATGTCTGGAGACGGCGTCCAAACAGGTACAGAACCAGAACTGTTTGATTTAAGCTTTGACGCTGACGCTCAGTGAAATCTCTCTCTGTGTTCTTGCATACGGTTTTGGATTTGAGAGGATGTGAGTTTTTGTGTTTCTCTCAGAACTTTAAGATCCTCCATAAATACGTGGCTCTTTACGCCACTCATCTCATCAAAGAAGGAGCTGCTCTGAAGGCTCTGCAGCTCTACATCCAGCACGGAGCTCCCCCCAACCCTCAGGTAAACTCCTGTTTGTCCGAATCAAACCTTTTAAACGGGTCAAACAAACTGTTTCCTGTCATTTCTCTGTGTTTCTGATCAGAACTTTAACATCTACAAGCGCCTGTTCCTGGATCTGATCAACCTCCCCAACACCGCCGGGCCAGAGTCGTACCGCATGTGGGCCGACCTGCGAAACTTCCTGCTGCAGTTGGTAAAAAACACGACACTTCATCTCAGAGTTAGGCCTGTCACGATAACAAATTTTGCTGGGCGATTAATTGTCTCAAAATTTATTGCGATAAACGATAATATTGCCTGGTGACCGTTTTACAACTAATAATTATAAAAGC
>NW_013952913.1:264889-266491 GCF_001266775.1 Austrofundulus limnaeus | reverse complement strand
ACCTCGCAATACTTTTGCGTTACCTCGCAATACTCTTGCGTTACCTCACAATACTTTTGCGTTACCTCGCAATACTTTTGCGTTACCTCGCAATATTGTTTTGCGTTACCTCGCAATACTTTTGCGTTACCTCGCAATATTGTTTTGCGTTCCCACGCAAAAGTTTCATTTGTATATGAACTGTATTAAATCAGACTTTTATTTTGAAATATCCGGTTACCAAAACAGGATGTGTCGCCACAAGTTCTTGAAATTGACATTGATGTTGTGTGGCAGTACTGTATTTAAATATTGACATATGACACACTTCCATGCGTGGCTGTGTGATAAATTCATTCTGAAGCTGAATTAAAGCAGTAGGCTAACTCTCTAATGGTGAGCATGTGAGTTTGTTAATAAACCGTTAGGTACAACAGTGATAAAGGACTTTTGCGAGGGAACGCAAAAGATATTACGAGGTAACGCAATACTTTGAGGACACGAGGCGATATGGTTTTTTTTTTCTTTTTACGTTACCTCGCAAAAGACGTTAAACACTGTTGTGCCTGCCGGTTTATTAACAAACTCACATGTTCACCATTAGCGAGTTAGCCTACTGCTTTAATTCAGCTTCAGAATGAAAATATCACACAAACACACATGGAAGTATGTCATATGCCGATATTTTAACACAGTTCAGCCATGCAACATCAGTGTCAATTTCACAAACTTGTGGCGACACATCCTGTTTTGGTAACTGGATATTTCAAAATAAAAGTCTGATTTAATTCAGTTCATTTACAAATCATTCTTTTGTGTGGGAACGCAAAAGTATTGTGAGGTAACGCAAAAGAAAAAACTCCCCCATGTCCCCTCGCGGGCTCCGTACAGTACAGTAGTGTTTGACTCTGAGCCTCTTCTGTTTTTCTGTTTCAGTGTGAGAACTTGTCCAGGTCAGCCGAGGCCAACTCTCCGGCCCGTGAAGACTTCGAACAGATGCTGCTGATCGCTCACTACTTCGCCACGAGATCTGCTGCAAAAGGCGCCGAACAGCTGGTAGATTAACAAAAACTCAGACCGAAGCTGGAATTTTCCGCCGCCCTACGTAAATACGACACAAGGTTTCTTCTTGCGTGTTTTCAGGCGAGCGTCGCAGCCAAGCTGTCGGTGTCTCTGCTGCGTCACACCGAGCTCATTCCTGCAGACAAGGCTTTCTACGAAGCTGGTCTGGCTTGCAGGGTGAGTCCAACAGTGAAACAACAGGAAAATATTGAAGCTTTAGTTCTAGGATATTCAGCTGGTGGCCCACCGGCCGTATGGAGATCCGACCCCCTGTCAAAAAAAAGTTATTCTTTTTTTTATTATTATTTCATTTAATATAAAAATGTTGAGAATCTGAGAGAAATTGAGATCTGTAGAGTCAGTGAGGTGGAGTTTGTGGGTGTTGTTGATGAAAAGCTGACGTGGAAATCTCACATAAATCATTTAAGACCAAAAATAACCAAATCCATTGCAGTATTATACAAAGTAAAGGACTTATTTAATGATAAAGCACTGTTTATACAGTGGTTTGCAAAAGTATTCATACCCCTTGAACTTTTCCATATTTTGTCACATTACAAC
>NW_013952913.1:257457-258428 GCF_001266775.1 Austrofundulus limnaeus | reverse complement strand
GTATTAGCAGTTTAAGCTATCAATTATTTAATCATGTTGGTAGGGCATTGCAGTTTGTAACAAAACAAGTATTATCTTTTACTTTTTAAAATCTTTATTTTGTTGTTTGAATCATAAATTTTAAGTCTACAAATTATTTTCAATTTATTTTTATACAACATTAAGCATTGGGGTTTTTTAGGGGGTCGACCAGAAGTGGCCCGCGGGCCACCAGTTGAATAGRCCTGTTARAGGGTTTTATAACTTGTGATTTTTCACATGTAAAGCTGTATTTTTAGTGAAAACTTAGTAATAATGTTTGATGTCAACATATTGTTTGTTTGCCCCGGCAGGCTGTTGGCTGGGAAAACATGGCCTTCATCTTTCTGAACCACTTCCTGGACCTGTGTGAGGTGAGTTAAAAAACTGATCAGAAACCTCTCATCTGTCCCAACATGATCAGATTATAAAAAAACAAACAATCCAATCAGCAGGAAGTGAATAAAAATGGTTGTTTTCGCTCATGAACTTGTCACTTCCTGTCTGCAGGCCATTGAAGAGGGCACCCTGGACGCTCTGGACCACTCTGACTTCCTGGACACAGACATTCCCTTCGAGGTTCCGGTTCCGAACAAACTCTGCGTCAGCGTAAGACAGTCGTCCTCTCAGCGCACACCTGACACGTCCCGCCCCGAATTACAGCCTGATAGATGGAGACAATACTGGTGTGGAGCTGCAAATCAGATCTGTGGGTTTCTTCATAACTCAGAATAAATGCAGCTGCTGTGGATTCATGAAATCAGCTGCTCATCAGGTGCCTCCATCCATTTTTACCAGTTAGACTCACCTGTCCTCACAAAAACATCTGATGAAAGAATCTACAGGAAAACAATTTATGATCACCAAAACGACAAATGAATTTCTAAAATATCTTTTTTTTTTGTTTCCTGTCTTTACACTGCAAAAAATGTCCACCTAACCAAGTTTTAAAA
>NW_013952913.1:253306-254924 GCF_001266775.1 Austrofundulus limnaeus | reverse complement strand
GTTTATAAACTATGACTTTTATAAATGTATGAATCTTATGATGAAAAACTGACTTTGAAAAATAAATCTGTTCTTTTTATCTTATAAACGGCAAACAAATAAAACAAAAATATTGGTGCTAAGTTTTGACCATACCTGAGCTTTCTAGGTTTCGTTCTTGGAGCAGATCAGGATCTGATCAGGAAGTAATGATCCGTGTCGTTCCTCCCTCCAGGCTATCCGGTGCTCAGGAATAAAATAGAGTTTTCTTCAGAGGGAAAAGCAGCCAACAAGGAAGACTGGAACAAATTCCTCATGGCTACGAAGGTGAGAGCAGACTCCAAAAAAAAAAACTAAAATACTTTATAGTTTAACCCAATCTGCTCCTGTTGTAACAGAAGATAAATGTGATGTCATCAATGTGATGTCATCAATGTGATGTCATCAATGTGCGACGGTAAAACAGCAAGCTGGTCAGACATGCTTAGATACGATATGTCAATTAGAAATAATCCATATGTACCGTATATATAATTAATAAAATGACCAAAAATAGAGATTTAGCTGCAGGTTTTTACCACTAGATGTCACTAAATTCTTCATTGAGCTCCTTTAACCAGCTTTTATTAGTTAAAGATTTGATTAAAAATGTTTTATTCCRTTACCCCAGTGTTTGTGTGTTTGTATGTATTATTTGTTTGTRGTGTTGCTGTTCTCCTGCAGACCACTCACAGTCCGGAGTGTCAGGACGTCCTGCAGTTCATCAGTCAGTGGTGCGGGGGTCTCCCAGCCTCTGGTTTCTCCTTCCACTGACGGGAACGTCTTCGAGCTTCGGTTCTGTAACGTTTTTATTCAACGACACGCTTCCGTCTTCATCAGCTGACATGTTTTACAACATCTGTAAGAGTTTAGTTTCTCTCACAGCACTTTGATTATTACAACGCTTTTAATCAAAATCAGTGATTTTAGCGAAAGAAAGCCCAAAATGTTATGAGTTAAGTTAAAAATCTATGAAAGCTGTGAGCAAATTTTGGGGAGGTTCTATAAAAATCACAGGTTAATGTTGGGTTTGGAGCTTTTCTCACAGGAAACAGAGGAATTAAAAAAAAKCTGTTTCCTTTCTCCATCACCGTTCATCGCTGATGGTTTCTGAACTTTTTAACCTTGTAAAACTTTGCTGACCTTCCTGTTCTTAGACTGAACCTTCACTGATATTCCTGTGAATGTTTCTAAAGRCAGTAATGCCTTCACTCTGTCTAAAATGTATTTTATTTATTAAAGCTCCAATAAAAAAATAGTTTTCAAACATTTTTTCTGCCATTTTCTTCACCATATTAGTGTTTCTGTCAGTGATAATCTGATTTATTAAAGTAATTATTGAAGTAATTGTTGGTTTACTTTGAAAAAAGGACAATAAAATTCAGTTTATATATAAAACATGACTGAATGTTTGCCTACAACTGATTAACTGTTGGACTCATTCATGACAGCTGCAGATAATTAACTTTAATAAACACAAAAAATAGATTTATCTCTGGCAGTTTTATAGATATTAATTTAAAATGTTACGTGGCTGTAGCTGTGAGTGATTTCTTTTTAGTTTTCCACATGAAGCACAATTAACTGACCCAAAATATGA
>NW_013952913.1:247140-251790 GCF_001266775.1 Austrofundulus limnaeus | reverse complement strand
CTTTAACCCTTCTCAGTTTAATTTAAGTGTTACCAGTCTGTCTCTAAACAGTCTCAGTTTAGTTTAGGTGTCTCCAGTCTGTCTCTAAATAGTCTCAGTTTTATTTAGGTGTCTCCAATCTGTCTCTAAACAGTCTCAGTTTAGTTTAGGTGTCTCCAGTCTGTCTCTAAATAGTCTCAGTTTTGTTTAGGTGTCTCCAATCTGTCTCTAAACAGTCTCAGTTTAGTTTAGGTGTCTCCAGTCTGTCTCTAAACAGTCTCAGTTTAATTTGGGTGTCTCCAATTTGTCTCTAAATAGTCTAAGTTTAGTTTAGATCTCTCCAATCTGTCTCTAAACAGTCTCAGTTTAATTTGGGTGTCTCCAATCTGTCTCTAAATAGTCTCAGTTTAGTTTAGGTGTCTCCATTCTGTCTCCAAACAGTCTCATTTTAGTTTAGGTGTCTCCAGTCTGTCTCTAAACAGTCTCAGTTTAGTTTAGGTGTCTCCAATCTGTCTCTAAACAGTCTCATTTTAATTTGGGTGTCTCCAATCTGTCTCTAAACAGTCTCAATTTAGTTTAGGTGTATCCAATCTGTCTCTAAACAGTCTCAGTTTAGGTGTCTCCAATCTGTCTCTAAACAGTCTGTTTAATTTAGGTGTCTCCAATCTGTCTCTAAACAGTCTCAGTTTAGTTTAAGTGTCTCCAATCTGTCTCTAAACAGTCTCAGTTTAATTTGGGCATCTCCAATATGTCTCTAAACAGCCTCAGTTTAGTTTAGGTGTCTCCAATCTGTCTCTTAACAGTCTCAGTTTAGTTTAGGTGTCTCCAGTCTGTCTCTACACAGTCTCAGTTTAGTTTAGGTGTCTCCAGTCTGTCTCTAAACAGTCTCAGTTTAATTTCAGTATGTCCAATATGTCTCTAAACAGTCTCAGTTTAGTTTAGGTGTCTCAGATCMGTCTCTAAACAGTCTCAGTTTAATTTGGGTGTCTCCAATATGTCTCTAAACAGTCTCAGTTTAGTTTAGGTGTCTCCAATTTGTCTCTAAACAGTCTCAGTTTAATTTAGGTGTCTCCAATCTGTCTCTAAACAGTCTCGGTTTAATTAAGTTGCCTCCAATATGTCTGTAAACAGTCTCAGTTTAATTTGGGTGTCTCCAATCTGTCTCTAAACAGTCTCAGTTTATTTTGGGGGTCTCCAATCTGTCTCTAAACAGTTTCAGTTATTTTGGTGGTCTACAACAGCCTCATTTAGTTTAGGGGTCTCCAACTTGTCTCCGTTTCATTGCAGGGGTCTTTAACATGTCTCACTTTAGTTGTGGGATCTCAAAGCTTTAGATCAGCTTTTTGACTTGTTTGCTCTCCTCTGGCAGAAAATCTCCAGGTCTAAAAACCAAACCAACATTAATAATAGTTACAAAAAGAAAAAAAAACTGGTTCAAAATCTCATTTTAAAATCGAATTACTGTAGATTAAATGATAAATGTTAGGGATGGCTGCCGAGGCGGGAACAATGTGAGAGGTAACTTAATGTGCACAGCCTTCCATATGGGTTTGCAAGCCGTGCACACAGAAACAGGCCTGTTGGTCACAAAGACTTAAATTTATAACAAGATTTTAGTCTCTGATTCTATTTTTTGCAAACAACCAGCATATTGTTTGTGCTCCTTTCATTCTGCTCTTTTACCTCCAGCCACCGGAGGGCGCTGTCACGGCAAAATCCTCCTGAAGTTTTTCTTGTTTAGATGGCTTTGAGTTTAGATTTTCTGGGTGGATGTTTCTGATCAGTGTTGTTTTGCCATAAAACAGAAATTCTTACAAACACTTCATTGCCTCACATCGAGTTTATGTTTAATTATTAAAAATCTTCTTGTACTTGTTTAACACGTAAATATTATCGGAAACTTCTACCTGGATTTAAAATGCATGTCTTAACTCCACCCCCAACCTGCACTGCTATCTATTTCCTCTTAAATTAAGTCGAAAACCTTTTCTGTGAATTTGCAACTGGAAAGCTGACTGCACCACTGACTGGTCAGTGTTGGTATTGCACCATGATGTTAGCATTGCTCAGTTTAAGATCACCTGGACTCCCAGGTGTGACCGTACCTCTGCGTGTTGATGTTCAGTCACTCTCTTGGCATTCACCGCGTGCCTTAATTGTATGGACATTTAAATCAAGGTCCGCTGTGAACACGAAGAGAGAAAACCCAAATCCTCCGGCATTTTGTCGACCTCTCTGACTTTTTCCATTTACATCGCTTGCTGCTTCACACATTATTGTCCAAAATAGTAAATTATTTTTTACTTTGATTCATTTTGACCAACAACCCTGTTAGGAACTGTCCTCTATGGACAGCCGTTTATTCAAAATACAATAAATAAATAAATATTATAAAGACATGCTAAAAACACGTAGTAAAATATATTAATTTTGTTTTATTTCATGGGGACATTTAGGTATTTGATGGAATATGTATTAATACTTTATTAATTAATTTATTTATTTATTTATTTATTTATTTATTTATTTATTTATTTATTTATTTATTTATTTATTTATTTATTTATTTATTTATTTTGAATAAAGTGGCTCTCCATAGTTCTCATCTTAGAAGCTGCAAATAATTTTATTAATATTTAAACGCATTTAAACATCTGCTACCATTTTATAAAAATGCATTAAATCTGGATGGGTTAAAAATAGGGTCTATATACATATAAACATTATTTCATTCATATGAGACCACATTGTGGCAACATGCTGCTTATTTTGCATTCATTCAGACAGTTTTTACTTTTTGCACCTAATGATCTGTGGAACAAACACTTCTTACGACCAGACATTGATGCTCAGCTTTTATTTTTAGATGTTGCTTTTTTTAGATTTTATCTCCTGCTCCTCTGAAGCGCTTTGTCTCCTCCTGCAGTCCACAAACAGATAAGCAGCTCGAAACCACTGTAATGATCCATGTATTGATTTAAACCTGTGTGCGCGCGCGTGCGTGCGTGCGCGTATGTGTGTGTGAGAGACAACTATGATAAACTGTTTGGGGGCTCGTCCGGGATGTGCTGACCTCCAAACAGTCTGTCACTGCTGCAGGTAATCTACTGGATGTGAACTCCTTTAAACCTTTTATTCCCCAGTGTATTAAAGAAGAAAACCTGCAGATATCTTTGTTTTGCCGCAAATTTACAATTAAAACAAACAGCTAGAGATTCCTAAATGACCAAACTTTAAATAAAAAAAGGTCAAATCTTTTATTTGATGTTTGTTTGAAGGAGAGATTTGGCTCCTTTGTGCACAGATATGACGCTCACTGGGATTGATTTCTTGTCTGCAGCAGGTGTAAAAAAAAATCACTGCAAATTGATTTTAATACCTCAGAGGAGTAGAAACCAATAACGGCTTACTGGCAGAGCGGGGAAAAAAATGTGTTTAATGTGGATTAAAAGTCACCAGTGAGGTCCTTTGAGCAGCACTGCAGCAGCAGAGCTCCATCCTCCATTAATCCTGCAGTTTGGCTCTTATATACAGTGAGTGCTGCATCACAGCTGCAGGGGAGGAAGCTGCAGCTGCAACACTGTACCCCTCAGGAGGAGATCCTAACAGGAAATAAAGGAAGAAAGGGAGGAAAAAAATCCTGCAGAAAACTGCTGCATCCAACCGCAGCCTCATTAAAAGCAGAAATGCTAATGACCCAGATAGCTCATAGCTAAAAATGTAAAGGAGGGGGAGGGGGGTGGTCTCCTTTGTGGGGGTCGGGCGTGAAGGTTGGATCAGATATTCAACATTTTCTTTGCAAATACTCGAGCAGAAACGAAATAATCTAAATTAACACCAAGCAGTTATTAAAATAACCCATCTAATTACATTTTAACTCATTCTTATTGAAGCTTTACGTCACATGAAGGCAAATATTACAGTTTTAAAAAGATCTGAGCAGATCAGGGCTGAGAGAAGGACAGGATGAGGAGTTGCGCAGAGGCACACTGCGGATCCTGGCGGAGCGTTTGCGCACAACAAAAAAATTTAAGAGAAAATGTTTTATATATTTTAAATGAGCACAAATGAGATTAAAAGAACAATACCTTCCGGCTGCAGGCAGGAGGAATAAAAAGGTGCGGATTTGTTTTGGTTTCTGTTCAGAATCGGAGGTTTTGACGCGCGGKAAAACGAGCCCCGCGGACCCGCAGATGGCACCGCCGCGAGAGGCTCGGTGCGGCCGGAGATGAGAGGCTCTGAGCCGGCTTGGTGTGTGTCCTTTCCCCCCGCAGGGATGCTGAGGATGCGGAGGGATGATGCAGGGAGGAGGAGGAGGAGGAAGATGAAGAGGAGGGGAGGAAGGAGGATGCTGAGGTCGGACCGTCCCTTCTTCTTCTGCAGATGATCTGGATCAAGTGTTCCACATCCGGAGGATCTCATTAGTCCGAGACAAAAAAAATAAAAATATAAAAAGCCATAAAAAGAATCAGAACCGGACATGATGTGGAGCCTGGACGGATCAGGTTCTGGGTGCTCTGGGTGCAGAGCGCGGAGCTGAGCGGATGGAGGGAAGAGGAGTCGGGCGCAGTCAGATGGAGAGAAGAGGGGAGGGGAGGGGTGGTCCTCTGACAGAGAGGGGAGGGGGGCATCACATCCTTACCCCTCCTTTCTGTGTGTGTGTGTGTGTGT
>NW_013952913.1:242926-246691 GCF_001266775.1 Austrofundulus limnaeus | reverse complement strand
TTATCAAATTAAGTGAAATAAGATAATTACTTGTTGAAATAAGAACAATTTCCAGGCTAAGATTCATTTCAGCTGTTTGTATCCAGAGTTGTAAAGTAACTAAATACAAATACTTTGTTACTGTACTTAGAAATTTTGGTTATTTGTACTTTACTGGAGTAATTATTTTTCAGCGTACTTTTTACTTTTACTCATTACGTTTTTTTACACAATTATCTGTACTTTCTACTCACTACATTTTTTAAAAAGGTAAGAAGTACAAAGTCGTTACTTCTGTTTTATTCCGAGTTGTTTTTACTTAAAAAAAATACTAACCTGATGAATTGTCTCCTGGATCGTGAATTTAATTCTGGTTGGATGTGAAGTATAAATATTTACTATTCTGACATTAGTTTGTACACAGTCCATCACTGCTGCACGCTGTTAGAAAATATATATTTTTGGAGAAGTCACCTCTCAATAAATGTCATTTTGGAAAATCTAACTGCTCACTTTTACTCAGTACTTTTACTTTTAATACTTAAGTAGATTTTGTGAAATTTACTTTTGATACTTAAGTACAAAAAATATCAGATACTTTAAGACTTTTACTCAAGTAATATTTTTAGAGAAGACAAAATATTTTTATGATAAGGTACTTGTACTTTTACTCAAGTATCACATTGAGGTACTTTATACAACACTGCTTGCATCCAGGATCTGGTTCTTCGTGATCTAACTATGACTGGAACAAAGACAGACCACAAACACAGAGCTTTGGCTTTGTTTCTTCACCAAGACTGACCAAAACGACGTCCTCATTACTTAAGATGAAGCCCTGATGCATTGATCCACCTCCAGCTCCATCCCATCATCACTCAGCAACATGATTCAGGATACCTGTGAGGTGAAAAAAATACGTCTTCTGGTTGAAGTGGAACAGCTGTTGCTCAATGAAGAGAGAAACTCTGAAACAGGCTGGTTGAACAGCAAGAATCTTTATTTTGCAGTCCATGAGATTACAGTCAAAAATCAAATTATGGCCTTCAATGCCAAATGATTCACCAAGTAAGAAAGATGGAGAATGAAGGCCAAGGGTGGGGGCGTACAAGGCTCTTTATAGGCTTCACAGATGTATCATAAATTTTGTCAAGGTATATACAGTATACATTCTTCCTAATATGGTAAGAAGATGCTCAGACAAGTGATCGATCATTTTAAGTGATACAAACTGTTTTATATGTGTTGTAACTAAAATATGACCTAAACCAAGCATTAAAATACACAAAAAGGCTGAAAAACACAAAAATAAAAGCTGAACATGTTTATTAATAACTACTGAAACTGTGTCATAAATACAATGCTGCGGCACCTTGAGATGAACATTTATATTCGGCATTTAAAGTCATGTAATTTTGTTCAAAGTCACTGTTGCGCAACACCTGTCCTGAGTTTACGCAAGGCTGTTATGTAGCTAAGCTAACTGAGCTAACCATGCTAACAGTGCTGTTATGTAGCTAAGCTAACTGAGCTAACCATGCTAACAGAGCTGCTATGTAGCTAAGCTAACTGAGCTAACCATGCTAACAGTGCTGTTGTGTAGCTAAGCTAACTGAGCTAACCATGCTAACAGAGCTGTTATGCAGCTAAGCTAACTGAGCTAACCATGCTAACAGAACTGTTATGTAGCTAAGCTAACTGAGCTAACCATGCTAAGAGTACTAATATATAGCTAAGCTAACTGAGCTAACCATGCTATCAGCTGTTATATAACTAAGCTAACTGAGCTAACCATGCTAACAGAGCTGTTATGTAGCTAAGCTAACTGAGCTAACCACGCTAACAGAGCTGTTATGTAGCTAAGCTAACTGAGCTAACCATGCTAACAGAGCTCCTGACTGCAAAGCCGGAGTTTGAACAGCTGCAGCTAGTGAAGTTCGACACTGCCAGTTTTCTTTCTGATACTGATACTAAGTAAAATTTGCCTGGTATCAACGATACTGACCCAATACTGATACTTTGTGATAACACACATAAGGGCTGTGTCCAAAACGGCAGGTCAGGTCCTCCGAAGGTCGAATTTGTCGGCCGCATACGTCACAGCGCCGCGACGAAGGACGTCCAAAACCGAAGACTCCTCTGATGCGGCCGACAAATACGTCCTTCCTTTGGCCCGAATCGAAGGACAGGTCRGATGGATCCTTCCCGGCCCAGCATATCCCATAATGCATTGCGGCCCGACCGGAGATTTTTTTATGCTAGTAATGGCGGACGAAGCGAGAGAAAAAAAATGCATTTTAGATAAAAATATGATGATATAAAAATTAAAAAAAAATGAGCGGTTGTAATTCTAATACTTTTATCATTTGTATAGACGTGTTTTTACATATTATTTTTTCGTCATAAAAAACGCGAAATAAACATGAACCTACAGCGGGTCAATTAGTTCTTCAAATGATACCTTTAAGTTAATTTTATAGTTTTGTGATATTAATAATGCTAATGWATCGATATTTTTCTAGTTTTGATTTAAGTTTGCTTGTTTAGCATCGTCACAGTTGCTAGGTGACAAGACGTACGCCGGGGTAAGGAGGGGAGGCTAGACCYTCCAAATTCACAGCCTCTTTTTTCCCGGTCTTCCCGGTCTACCAAGGACCCGGCCCACCTCGACCGGGGAGTCTGGGTCCTCCGGAGGACCCGGCCTGTCGTTTTGGACACAGCCAATGTGTCTGGTAAATCTTAAAAAGTAGCGTTTTTTTAAACTAACCGCTTTATAAATATAACATGACATAGTACTACATTTATTGATTTAAAAGTCTTTCTAACCCTAACCCTATATTTGTTTAGCACAAATTTAAATTCTTATTCTAAGGAAATATAATAGTTTTTAAATAGGGACTAAAAGTGAGAAAAAAAACTATTTAAAAGTTGTAACCTCATTTAGAATTTAATTACAGTTAGACGAAGAAGATTTTATGTTAAAATGACCTGCCATACACATAGACTGAGTGACTGACTAAGTGTGTGTCACTTTGCTGATGCGTTACCCAAGCGGAAGAAAAAGTAGTTCCCTCCAACCACATACGATTTAAACAAGATTTGAACAGCTCAGTTATTTTCCTCTACTTTCCTGTTAATGATATTTCTTATAACTGAATTATCAAGGTATCGATACCCTGATTTTAGTATCGATTCTAGAGCATGAAGTTCCGGTATCGGTAGTATCGATATTTCAGTATCGATCTGCACATAACTGGTGCTCAATGGTCTCATCTTCCTCCAGGCTCCGGTTGGTTTGGTGTCATTTTGTCAACGGTAGGATGGGAGACATGGCCACAAAAGCCCAGATGCCAACTCCGGAGACTGCGCTACCGGGCCGGACCGAGAGCAGCATCAAAGTATCCGGTAAGCTCTCACAGCTAGCTAATTAGCGTCGACATGCTAACATGTTACAAAACTTCGACACAACCGTTTTAAGTACCGAAAATAAATAGTTGCAGTGGTACACTTCGTACGCATACATTTCAAAAGAGTCGTCTTGCACGTCACAGTCACATCTGCTTTCAATAAAACGTTTTAAAATAAMGTTTTAGCCAGCTAGCACCTGCTACAGTCTGCGCATGCGCACATCGGTTTCCAGCAGCATGGACTTGGAACAACAAAAACAAAGTTGTTTATCTTCTTTTTGAGTTAGATTCTTACGACTCACCTGCATTTGTGCAAATAAATCAAAATATTAACTCAAAATTTAAACCCAGCAAAAGAAAAAAACTTAAAATGATCAAA
>NW_013952913.1:236409-241529 GCF_001266775.1 Austrofundulus limnaeus | reverse complement strand
GTTTTTAACTCTTAATTGTTAAAAAAAATCAGTGTTTTGTTTTTATATTTATGAGGTTCTATTCCTAAATAGGTAGGGGAATTGAAAATGGAAAAACCTGGGTACTCAAGAGGGTAAAACTGGGGGGGCACTAGGGTGGCCAGCTTATTCTGGCCCCCCGTGGCCCCCTCCCTGCTGGCGCCCCTGGTAGATATATCACAAATACMCAATAATAGTTCTATTAAAGAAGGTATAAAGGTTAGTGGTGAATAAAGTAATTGTCAAATTTGTAAAATTGACATATTTGTATTGTTTGTATTTAGAAAGTTACTGCACTCAAAAAGCTCTTAGTTGGAGTATTCAACATTTTACCATTTTTAAAAACTGACTATATTTTCAGTGTTTCATAGTTTGTTTGTTTTTTCCTTTTGCTCTAAAGAATCCTTTCTGTTCTTATCATTCATCTAAAGAGCTCATTTCATTGTAGCAAAAAATACAGATTTAATCAGTGTTTCATATGTGGGCCAAGTGACTACATGGGATGAATAATATTTGTCTTATTGTGTCCTATCACTAAATGGGTGTGATTTCACAATTTAAATTTTTACTTTTTCTTTTATTTTAAATATTTATTAATATATTTGAGAAATTTTATCCTCAATATGCAATTACATCAAAAATACAGTCAGAATAAAAAAACAAATAGCGACTTTACATGTAATGCACTAAAAAAAATAAAAACAAATTTCTAGCCAAATAAAACATGTATACACTTTCCACAATGATGTGTCACAGTAAAAATAAAAATAAGATGTATTAATTTACCAACTGAAGACAACAAATATTCATAATTAAACCCAACCAAAGTAATCAGTGACAGGGGCCCATAAATTTGTAAACAGATCCGGTTTGAAATGAAGTTTTGCTGTAATTTTTTCCATTATGTAAACATTTTTCAAACCATTTTGCCGTTGCACAAGTGAGGGAGGCAGTGCTTGAAACCAAGAACGTGTTATCATTTTCATCACTACCATAAAACAGATTTGGAGTATCTTAACTTCCTTTTTTTTCAGTCCTCCTCTTGGCATCAAACCCAAAATATAGTCTTAATTTTTTACTTTTCAGTGTGCATTGCCAATGCAATACACACTATTGTGATTCGTTTCTCATCCAAGTKATCTCCACTTTGGCATGCTTCTCCTCCTGCATACTTTGTCCTAGAGCTGCCATTGTAATTTATATCTGTAAAGCCCCTGTGCCAAATGATGGCTATGACCTTTGGTGCCTGTACAACTTATATTTTTGGAAATATTCATGTTTAATAATTTATAATGGGGGTCAATGGAGCCTTGTATTGGTCCAATACTGCCCCTGCTGTATCTACTCAGAACTGCACCATAGTTTAATAATATTTAATCTCAATATTTCAGTGTTTACAATAATAATATGATTGTATTTTGAAGTTTTACTATAATATTGTCCTAATATTGCTTTATTGTTGTAATATTTTTCAATTTAGTGACAACCATTACATTGGCAATGTGGCCACTTTCTGCACACATACAAACCAAACCCTGGCCTCGTTCTCTACCACAGCTCTAATGGTCTCATGGTTAGTGCCATGGGCTTTCATGTAGGAGATCAGGGTTAGAAACCCAGCAACAGTAACTTTAACAGAAACACAAACTTCATATTGTCACACAATTACCCTTATTACAAACACCTGCTGACTTGACAAGCACAAGCTGGTATAGAAAACACATTTGAACTTGGTCACATTTCATTTTGCAAGTCCACTGCTGCAGGCAAAGAATGCTACAAGGCAATGCACACTTGTTTTTACATCGTAAAAACCCATGTCTACTTATATTTTAAAATGGTTCTACTTTGATTTAGTAATGTCCGTATACAACTTTTATCTATTTTATGCATTCAAGGTTTGACAAAACAATTATTTCTTAGTTAGGATTAGTTGTGAAGTTTGTCTTGGGTATCATTTGGGCTTAGGTTTATCAGGATCATATTGATCCTGTTCTTCATGGTAAAGATCAGTGTCTTCTGGCTCAAACAGAAGTCATGTGTTTGTGTGTTTGTGAGATAGAGAGCTTTCTGTGCACCGACTGCAGCACCAAGTTGGCGGTAGGCGCAGTTGGCACCAACCTGCCCCCTCTTCACTACAAGTGGGGGCACGGAGCCTTGGCACACGATGAATAGATCTGGTCTGGCAGCGAACAAAGAGCTCAGGACARTTCCTGAAGCACACCCTCGCTGCCCTTTCTGCCGGGCTTTACTAACAAGGAGAACGTGGAAAGGTTGGCGGGTGACTGGAGGGCAGAGAGTATTGACAGAGTTCTGTTTCAGGGGTAGAAAGGACCGGAACGAGTGAACGGGGCKGGACTAAATTCACCCAAAGTGACACGTGTTTGAGGTTTTGGCTGAACTGGAAGGGGTTGGACTGGGGAGTTGTGGGAGCGAAGGGGTTAGGAAGGCGGGCGGTCCGCAGCGAAAGGACGATCGGTAACGGGTGGGAAGGTTCAGACAGAATGGCAGACTTGTTGGAGGATCGCCAAAGCTTCTCGGGAACGCTGCCACGATGTGGAGAGGCGAAGAAAACGCGAGGGAGCAGAGGGGGAAAAACAAAACCAAACCCATGTCTGCAGTGAAGAGACTTGGCAGGGCTTCCTCTCTTTTGTCTGTCTGGTTTGGGGCTGCAGCTCCAGAGGAAATCAAGAAACAACCAGGCATGGATGGGGACAAGTCTCCGGATAAACCAGAACATAAATAAAATACTTGGACTGATGGTCGAGCTTCTGGAAGGTGGGAACCACGAACAAAGGAAGATATTTATTTTTCTTCTTTTTTTTTTTTGACACAACATTCGCTACTGGAGCTTATTGGACCAAGTTTTTACCAATAAAGTGAACTGCTCTTCAACTGGACAAACATGGACACAGAAAGTCCTCTCAGAGCCAGAAGAAGGCCGAGCACAAGGTTTGTGTACGTTCATCTTTTACAGAACGGATGGTCGTTTGGAGTTCAGTCACCAAACAAAGATTTAAGCTTCAGGACAGAAAACAAGCCTCCCTGGGATTAAAATCAAAATGTAACAAATCCCCTCCAAACACTTTGACTTCAGGATGTCGTCTTTGAATTTTAGCTGAAAARATTCAGTGTAAACAGAACTGGAAGTTTCTTTTTGGCCTTAAAGCTGAGCGGTCCAATCATARAACTTTATAAACTCTTTCTGAACATCTCATGTTTGATTTTTAGTAGCGTCATGAAAAATGTCCTGAAAGAACCAGTATGTTTCATAATGTGTGATGCACAACTCCAACTGCAGCATTAGAAAAAGCCATGTAAAAATAATAATTATTAAACAKATTTGGCTCGACTGGGAGGGGTATGCATCGACTTTTTTTTAGAAGAACAATGTTAAAACATGAGTTATACTGTGAAGTCTGAACTTCTTGACAGTAGAGCTATAAGTTGGATTTCACATGACTAAAGTGGTGTTTTTTGATATCTTTAACCAGTTTTTACACAATCAAAGTTTAGGTTTGATGATTTTTGAAGATTTTACCACAGAAAGTCGAACTTCTCATAAACCAACTGTAATTTGAAGATGTCTAAAAGTTTCAGTTTCTCCTCACGTCCTCAAACTTTACACTTCTGACAGTTTATTGATCAAAACAAGACATTTTTCTTAGATTATTACAAATTACCAGTAACTATGTACATTTACTTTGTTACAGTACTTAAGTATTTTTTGGAGGATTTATAATTTTACCAAGTATTTTAAAAAATAATTATTTTAACTTTATTTTGTTACATTAAAACCTAAAAATACCATACCATCTGTAATTATTGAGCACTTTAAACACCAACAGGACCAAAGTGCTGTACACATAATAAAACATACATTCGTAAAATCAGTAAAAAAAAAAACATAAAATCAACARTACAAACAGTGTTAAAAGGCCAGAGATGAGATGGTTTTAAGAAGAGATTTAAAAACAAACATGGACGACACCTGTCWGATGTCCAAAGGAAGTTTGTTCCATAATTTAGGAGCTGCTACAGAAAAAGCACGTTCACCTCTGAGCTTACGCAAAAATTATACTTTTACTTTTGTAGTTTAACATTTAACACCTAGTTATTCGTTACAAAATCAAATATATCTGAACTCACCGTGAAACGAGTTGTTCATGCGCTCTAAAAAATAAGTGCTGAATTTACTCAACCAAGTCATGTCATCTGGTTCCACTAAACCTAGTAGAGTAAATATGAGGCAATATACATATTTTCTATTGAAGAAATTTTGTATATTTAATGCTTGGTTTAGTGGAACTAGTTTGGTTAAATAAATTCAACAAGTGAGAGTGTGTAAAAAGTACTTTTACTTTCTCAACTTTTATGAAAAGTTTTACTTTTAATTAAGTATTTTTCTCATKAGTGAAGTCCTTTTCTGTTCAGGTATTTTTACTTTTAACTAATTTCTTTTCAAGTACTTTGTACTTTGCAGATTACTTTTGGGCTTTATGAAAAGAAAGTTGAAGGTTGTTGGACTTCAAGACAGTCTCTATTTTGGCTCCTTAAGCAATTTATCATTAGCATTGTTTTTGAAGGAACTGAAGAGGTCTTGTATTTATGTGGGTATTTACCTGTATAAATACAGGTAAATATTTCAAAACAATATAAAATGCACCCCAGTCTTCATCAAATCAAATGTTTTAATTAAGAAATGACTAAAAGAGTAAGTAAATAGGGCTGTGTATTGGCAAGAATTTGGCGATACGATACATACTGTATCATGACAGAAGGGTCACGATATATATCCCGATATATTGCGATACTGTAAGCAAGGCAGTATATTGCGATATATTGTGATTTTTTTTGTCCAAAAATTCTATTAAATAAAAACCTCTTACTGGGGAAGAAAAATGAAAAACCAAATTCATTGTCTCAGAAAATTCTAATATTACATAGACATACTTTTGATACATTTAGCTGTGTTCTGCTTTGTATGTATTTTATTTTATTTGTTTCATATTTCTTATTTCATCCATATTTTCAATTATTAGACTAAATGCTATATGCATGCCTGCCTGCCTTCCATAAAGTTGGAAAAAAGAGCGCACAAG
>NW_013952913.1:233063-235935 GCF_001266775.1 Austrofundulus limnaeus | reverse complement strand
CTGTCAGTCTCCAGTAGCGCGAGACAAGGGAGGGAAGTCCATCACAGGGACACGTAGAGACAAACAACCATTCACACACTCACCTAGAGACAAATCAAACTTTCCAATTATTCTAAGAAGAGAACACACACATGTACAGGAAGAACATTGTAAACTCCACGTGTTGTCCAGCAGCAAAACAATGAGACCAAACYGCAAGACTTCCTGTTAACTTATAATGTTAAACCTGCTGGGTTCAAAGGTCAGAATCTGGATGGTCAAATGTGAAAACACAAATCTGAAGAAGAGTTTATCGTCTTCATCACAGTTGTCTGCAGATGTGTGGAAACATCTGGCAGCTGCCGTGTGAGAGGTCTTTAATTAGCAGGTGCACTCGTGGGTGTAAATCATTATTACMCCGGCGTGCTGCTGTGAAACGTGTCGTTTTGACAGGATGTTGTTCAGATTTATTTTGCAAATATCTGTTTATCAAAGAGTGCTTTCAGAGAAGAGCGTTTAAAACTGTAAAGTTTCCTGACGGCTCAGATGAAACCAGATGTTGTCTCCATCTGAAACATCTGGACTTTAATCACAGCTTAACGTAGCTGCTGTTGTTTCCGTCTTTCCATTTGTTTCTTGCCACTTATATCACCAAGCGTTTGCTCGTTGGTGAAAACGTTCTTACTTGAACAAAATTCTCCGATTTTGTRTACGTTTGAATCGAGTCGAACCTCTCGTGCATTTTAAGCGCTCGGCGTTATCAGACCCGCTTTCTTCGCTCTACGTTTGTCAGCGCCGTTACCACAACAACACGGGTAGATTCTAGTGGATGAATGAGTGTCTCTTTGTGGCAGGTTTCATCAGCACGGCTCTTTGTTGTCGACACTGCCCTGATAACCTTGACAGGAAAAATGACAAGTGCTCTGAGGGGAGCGTGTGAGAGGAATAACGAGTAGGGGAGGGACGGGAATTGGCAGAGAGTGTAAGAAAGAGAGAGAAAAAGGAAAAACTCAGAGGATAAGAGGTTAATATTCACTCAGGTGTTTAATGTTAGCTGGACTGATGGGTCCAAAATGACAGATTTTTAGATGAAAACCGTTTTGGTCAAATCTTATGCACGGCCTGACCGTTTTCTGTAGTCGAGTCGCAGAATCATCAGGTTCAGCAGAGAAATTCAGCAACACTGTAAAGTAAAGTAAAAGTTTATTTATATAGCGTCTTTCACAGAAAAGGATTTCACAAGGTGCTGTACATCCATTATCAGAAAGAAAAAGCAAAAATATCACAATAACTGTACAAATTATACATTCAATACATTAAATATTTGAAGCAAAAACAAAAAGGAGTTCAATTTATCTCTTACTCTTATAGGTGGAGGGGATGGATACTAGACCACATTAACACAGAGCTTATAAACTCAAGTTGTGAGGTGTGGAAAATATTCAGTTGAATGCTTGAGTGAAGAGGTGTGTTTTTAGTTGTTTTTAAAGGAGTCATTGTTTTTTTTAACTTAGATTTTTATTAATTAGCAGAGCAAAGTACAATCATACTTCAGTGGTACATAATACAAATGTTGTCAATATGAAGTTTTCCATACAATAAACATCTTGGAATAGCAACTTAGAGCCACAGCATCATGTTTATAGGCTCATCATTGTACACCATTTAAATAAAAATGGACTCTGGAAAAGATAACCAAACGACATGGGCCAAAAGACAAATCCATTAGGTTTAATTAAATCAACAGGGCCTCTGCAGGTCCCCAGTGCAGGCCATACTTAGATTTTTGAAGTCTTAGTGAGTAGGTTATCTTTTCCATTGTATGCAATTCCCTTACTTTTTGAACCCATAAGTCYTAAGAAGGCYGCTCCAATTYCATCCACCTAATTGTAATGCATTTCAGGGCWGCTGTAAAAAGAACATTTWACAAATACAKTTTGGCCCACCCTTGTAAACCATCAGGAATAATACCGAGTAAGGCAACAGTAACATCCCTTGGGATAACCCCAGAAAAAATATGGTTTATAGCTCTATACACCTCATCCCAAAAGTTTTTGAGTTTGGGGCAGGACCAAAAAACGTGTGTGGTTGGGAATCATTGAGCCACAATTTCTCCAACACAAGCTTGGTACCTTAGGATCCATTTTAGCAACTACATCAGGGGTCCTGAAAAGGAGTCAGTGTTTTCAACAGATCTTAGATAGGACGGAAGGGTGTTTCACAGTCTGGGAGCCGTTGAGGAAAAGGCACAATCACCACGGGTCTTGAAGCGAGTACGGGGGACCAAGAGAAGATTCTGGTCTTGTGAGCSCAAGTTGTGTTTGTGGTTATAAGGCGAGAGYAGACCGGAGATGTASTTCYGCGCTTGGCRGTYTAGAGKTCTAAAAGTGAGAACCAGGATTTTGAACTRGAGTCTGAATTGTACAGGTAGCCAGRGGAGGTCTGATYATATAGGGGTGATGTGAGAGAATTTGGKTGTTCTAGTTAGYAGTCTAGCAGCAGAGTTTTYAACAAGRTGGAGCRGGTTTAATTGTTTCTGATTMAAGCAGGTGAACWGYCTGTTACAGTAGTCGAGACTGGTTGAGATAAAGCCATGGTCATGGATTACCATTTCCAGGTCAGAGGCAGYCAGGAGGGGGCGAAGTTTAGAAATGTTACTGAGTTGAAAATAGCATGAGGTAATTAGATTTTTTACGTGTTTATCTAGTGACAGGTCTGAATCAAAACTGACTCCCAGATTTCATATGCTCTTTTTAACAATCGGCCCCAGAGAGCCCAGTTGTTCTTTTATCTGACGGATCTTATTTTCAGGTGCCAGGATCAGAGTTTCTTTCTTGTCACGATTAAAGAGTAGCAGGTTGTCAGAGCAGTGTTTCCCCTACCATTATACAGG
>NW_013952913.1:230681-231928 GCF_001266775.1 Austrofundulus limnaeus | reverse complement strand
CCCCCCCCCCGCCAAGACCAATTTCCTAGGGGAAACACTGCAGAGAGCCATTTGTTGACTTCTGTGATACAGTTTAAAAAAGAGATCAACTTATGGGAGCTTGACTCGTTAAAAGAGCAGTATAACTGCAGGTCATCAGCGTAGAGGTGTTAGGAGACATCATGAAAATTGTCAATGATCTGGCTTAGGGGGCGGATGTAGAGGAGGAACAGGAGGGGCCCCAGGATTGAACCCTGTGGTACGCCACAACTGAGTTGGGCTGGTTGAGAATAAGTTTGATTTTGAAGTACTGAGAGAGCGGTCGGAGAGGTATGAATTAAACCAGTTTAATACAGCACCCGATATCCCAATGTTGGTGATTAGCTCTGTAGCTCCTCCTGAAGAACCTCACAGTGTTCCCAGGTTATAGAGGATATGTAGAGAGTTCTGGATCGCAAGAAAGAAAGAAAGGCATCCAGGACGCATCCTAATCAGAACCACCTTTATCTGTGTCTGCATTAATCCTGTGAGCCAGTTGGCACATTTGAATGAAATGAAACACCTACGACTAATTACATTTTGGAGTCATTCCAATTTAAGATGGCCGTAAGGAACCCCCTCCCTCCCTCTGTGAACTCTGTCCTAAAGGCCGCGGTCTACGTGGGATGCAACCCTTAAACTGAGACACAGCCTCGGACATCTGATCAAGTATAGATAGATTGTTTTTACTTCTTTTTAGACTCYTAAATTCAATAAGGCCCAGTCCCAATGCTCAGTGCCACCCTACGCCCCTCTGTGAAGTGTGGATTCAGTTGGAGTGCACAAAAGTGTTGGCGTGTGCAGGTTACAAGTGTGCAAAATAATTGAGAATTGGGACAGTATGGATTACGTCATCAAACATTGGTAGCTACCAGTCGCTGTTAGGCTAGATTTCATATACATAAAAGCAGATGTTTAAAGAAAGAAAAACAAATTTTATCTCCTTCATGATTGAGTTTACACAATATATGCAATCTATTCACTTCCCTACTAATCAGGAGGCAAAAATTTACAATGTCTTGTTCACTTTTTGGAACTCCTGATTGGTTCTTTTTTGTGGTGTAATCATTTTATTTAATGTTTATTTTATTATTATTATTGTTACATATATTTATACATTTTCCCCTCTTTTTCCATTTATAGTTCTTCCAGTCTTGTATAAGGTACCCGAAAGTGATACTTGAGTAAAAGTACAAGTATCTTTTCAAAAAATTACTTTAGTAAAAGTT
>NW_013952913.1:227140-228890 GCF_001266775.1 Austrofundulus limnaeus | reverse complement strand
GTTTTATTCCCTTTTATGAGTTTTTGGCCATTGACTGTCTTTAAATCGCTGCTTCCTGGTACAACGGTCGGCTCTGGAAGAGATCGCTTTTTTCTTTTTTTTCTTCTTTTTTTGAAGCGAGTGGTTGAAGCAAATGGAGCATAAGAGCCCCCTGGTGGCTGAAGAAAAAAAATCCACGTATAAGCCGCACCGGACTATAAGCTGCATGGTTCAAAGTTCAGGAAAAAAGTCGCGACTTATAGTCCGAAAAATACGGTACTCAAGTAACGTACAGATAATCAAAATGTCTACTTACGTACAGTAGCAAAGTATTTGTACTTAGTTACTTTTCAACTCTGAGTTCTTCATTCCCCCTGGCAGCATTGTTATTTTTTGTACCACATTCGAATGTTCAATAAAGGTTTATTTAAAAAAAACGTTTGCTGTTTTGGCAGAAATGAATTGTGGGTAATACACTTCACTGAAGTCTGTAAAAATGCAGACTTCGCGTAAGTGCGGAAATAGTACCCAAAATGGGCGGGGCTAAGAGCGGATGTGGAGAACGTGGGACACACTACGCACTCAAATCCTTCAACATGAACGCACATTTGAAGTGCACAAGGGAGCGAGGGTGGGAGTGTGGGTATTGGGACAGGGCCTAATAGTCAGGTTTGTCAAAGCAAAGAAACATCTGCATTTTATCTGTTTGACTGGGATGAATGAGTGATTACCAGTCTTCTGCAGAACTCACGGATGTGCCAGAGAGCAGGATAGTGGCCCTCGAGGKGCAGGATTGGGCACCGCTGACTTAGAACCTGATTCTGACCTCTGACTGAAATATAAGCATCTCAGCCGTGTCTCTCAGCAGGCAACGTTTTCCGCAGCCTCCACTTCCAGCGAGTGTGAATGCAAAAAGCCATTACTACAACACATAAAGGTTCTGAAAGGGTCCAATCAGCCTGCCGGTGCAAAGTGCATTAAGTCCGCTCCTCTGCACCGCGCACTGTCTCACCACTAATGGCTGTGAGCAATCGATCGAGTCAAACCCTCAGGGAAACACACACACACACACACACATACACACACACACACACACACACACACAAGCCCTGTGGATGCTTACAAACCCCCAACACCACTCTAACTCCACTCTCAGCTGTCAGTCAGCTGTGTCTGAGGAAAAGGAGAAGCGAGCGGTGAACACACTAACGATGCAGCGCAGGTAATCARTTCGTGTGAACTCAGATTAAATAATTAGATTTCACAAAGTGCTTGTAGATTACATGTTAAGTATTAACAGATTAATATCGCCCACGGCTGAAGGAAGTGGTGTTTTTGTGTGTTTGTTTGTAGCGTAAAATATCCCATGAAAGGATGGATTTTAATGAAGCCTTCAATGTATTCACTACGTGTTTATTTACAACTGAATATCTTTTACACACAGCACGATTRAAGATGGCCGCCACAAGCGGAGTGATTTTGGTGAACATAAAAAGGGCTATAAGTCAACCAAATTTACAAATATAAAGCTACATTTTGGTGTGGTAGTAACCGAGTCCGAGAGTCATCCTATGTGGTGCCGTTTGTAAAGTTACACACTCAAAAATTACCACCAATATTTTTGTTTTATTTAGCCTTCTATAAGAAAAAAAGAACAGATTTATTTTTCAAAGTCAGGTTTTCAACATACGATTCATACATTTATAAATGTCATAGTTTATAAACTAAATATTTTACTTCACACAGTCAAAAATTACCACCTATATTTTTG
>NW_013952913.1:225227-226428 GCF_001266775.1 Austrofundulus limnaeus | reverse complement strand
ATTTTTGACTGTGTGAAGTAAAATATTTAGTTTATAAACTATGACATTTATAAATGTATGAATTATATGGTGAAAAACTGACTTTGAAAAACAAATCTGTTCTTTCTTATAAAAGTCTAAACAAAACAAAAAGTGGTAATTTTTGACTGTGTAACTTTACAAACGGCACCTCATATCATCCCCATCACAWACTGAGAGCACTGAGTGAATAAGATGTGCAGTAGTTAAATCTGATGACTGGATGATTTTTAATGATCATTGGATGTTCAAAAAGCATCCAAAGTCCAAAGAAACACATGAAGGACTTTCACAAAAAAAACACCTAAAGTTATGTTCCTGAAATGCAAATCATTAAGAGCTGAAGGGCAGTTCAAAGCTGTCCTTTATATGTGGTATTAAGACATAATTTGTAGGTAATTTATGAATTGGCTGATAAAATCTTAGTATGCAGAACCAGCTCTTATCTGTTGGATGTTTTTTTAATCACCAACTGGACGTGTTTGTATAAAACACCAAACCGAAGGTGAATACTGACCTGAAAACTCTCATTTTAGAGGACACTTCAGTTCCTCTGCTGAAGGACCGCGTTGGAGCAGCCGTGCTCTTTATTTTGCACGTCTTATTTATTTCTGTAAATTTTGAAGCGACTCTTGCCCGCCGCGTGTCGTAACGCTTCGGCGTGCWTGGCGGCGAGCTGCCAGACACGGAACACAAAAGGAAACACTGACGGCTGTCGTGATGGGCAGTAATAAAAACAAAGACAGCAATCAGAGCAGCTGATTGAGGGGAGGAGAAAACGGCGGCGGTGATGATGGAGGGGGTAAGGAGAGAGGGAGCAGGAGAGAGATGAAGAAAGCTCGCAATCAGAGAGAGAGGAAGGTGGAAGGTGGGGGGAGGTTACTTTGTACATTTAATTGCAGCACACTGTAGGCAATCTTTCCTGTGCGTCTGTGTCGACTCTCCAATCTTCCCCCCAGCCAGACATTAACTGCAGAGCTTCATTTATCACTGTCAGGCCTGGAGCTCCGGTGGGAAGGTGAAGGAGGACTCCTGAACATTAGGGGTGTAAGAAAATATCCATACACTGAAATATCGCGATATTTCATTTCCTGATACTGTATCGATATTCTAAAACGCTGTATCGATTTTTAATTAAGGTTTAAAATGTCAACCTTCTTGCCAACCGTTAATTTTTATGTAA
>NW_013952913.1:222031-223288 GCF_001266775.1 Austrofundulus limnaeus | reverse complement strand
TTTTTTTTTTTTTTTTTTCCGGTCTACCAAGGACGTCTGGGTCCTCCGGGGGACCCGGCCTGTCGTTTTGGACACAGCAATAGAGGAAGTAATGCAATTCTTTTCACGTCACGGGATTAAGTGAGAATACGCCGACAGCGGGAGGAGGGTCCAGCTGCAGTCACTCTGGTACCGGGACCGGTTTCAGACAGACAGAGATAACAGCTGATCAACCATGTGAGGTAAATCAAAAAAAAAAGAAAAAAAAGTAGGTCCTCTGGATGGTTCTTCTTTAGTGAAACGTTTCGTCTCTCCTCCAAGAGACTTCTTCAGTCTGAGTTTCAGGTGAACTCAGCCTTATAAGCTCCGCCTCCACCTGGACAAACAGGTTAGTCACATGCAAAAGAGGGCCATCAAATAACAATAGGCTTGATTGGCTCTATTGTTCATAGAGGATCATGTGCCCCATCACCTGACTTATTGGTTTGGARGCTGTGGTTCTTAGGTGTCGTGTTGTGTGTATGTAGTGAATGCAGGCGGGGCTCGACGTCCCCTTGTTTTTGTCTTTTTTTCCGTCTTTGTGTTGTTTATCGTTGGGGCCCTGTGAGGTAAATGTTCGCTACATCAGAACTTATTCGACAAATCTGTTTCCATCTCTCCTTTTGCGCATTAAATCTTTTTTGAAAAAAACAACAACAAAAAAACCACCTCAAGTGAGCATATCAACATTTATGCAAATTAGAGCAAGTTTTTTCGAGTCATGCTGTTTCCATTCACCTTTTCTGATGCCATACTTCAAAATGCACATTAAAAAACGCTGATGGAAACACGGCTATTGTAAAAAGTTTCAGTCTTCCTGTCACTGGATTTAGTCCAGTCTTCTCTCCTTTTAAGCCAAGAAAATGAAGTTGAAAATTTTCAGTAGACTTTCATTTTGGTGTAGAAATAGCAACTGAGAATCAGCTTTAATTCTCTTTTGCTGCATTCTTTTCTTATTTTAAACTCGCATAAATGAATTTTTAGTGAAGATTTTTAATTTTTTGCTGGATTGGGATGAAATGTATCTCTAAGACAAAAAAATGAAATAAATGTTGACAGAGAATAAGGCATAATAAACAAATGCTAATGAGGTCTTTAAATTAAACCGTTTTTTTCTTTGTCCTTTAGGTTATTTATGTTCAAAATGATTAAAGGGATCACTGATTAGTTCTAACATTAGACTTTATTTATAAACATGTATTTTAACTGTAAAATAAAGACTGTAAAAATACTGTAGAC
>NW_013952913.1:218949-220877 GCF_001266775.1 Austrofundulus limnaeus | reverse complement strand
GTTAAAATATATGTTTATCAAATAAAGTCTGATGTTACAACTAATCAGGGATCACTTTAATAAAGCATCATTTTTATTTGTATTTTGATAAAAAGTATTTGTTATATAACATTTTGTCTGTAAATATTGACAGATTGCCCCTTGTTTCGGACCAAGTTTTGAATTTTGCCCCCCTTGTGTAACTAATTTTGACACCCCTGCTTTAGACCAGTGGTCCAGTCCTGCATGTTTTACATGTGTTCATGCTTTGACATATCTGAGTTTAATGATTGATCTAACAGACTTCTGCAGAACTTGAAGACCTGTTGAAGAGTGACTTTGCCGCGGGCATCTCCAATCCATCTCTAGAGCTCTAAAGTTGTMATTTACACTGAAGCTGATGATCAATATTTCAAATTTTAACCTCCTGGATTAGTTTTTTTTTTCAATATAATGGTTTTCCTACAGAGACGGTAAGAAATGTGAGACATCTTTGTGAGGGTTTGATTAGAGACCTGAGTAAGAGAACCACATGACCCGGCCTGTCTTCAGACACGCTGCAGCTCTCAGCAGGTCAACCTGGTCCTCATACATACACCTTCTGCYCGTCTGATTGTAGCAAATAGGGTTCATTCAGCTGAAATTGTCGCACAACCTCCGTAGCAATGTGCTGAACGGCTGAACGCTCCCTTATCTTGTATATTTTATCAGCCTCTCTCTTATCTTTATTGTCACGGCAGAAAATTAAAAAGTGATGAAAGGCCAGAGAGATAAAGCAGAGTGCTGATTGGTCGATTCTGGAGCAGTTCTGGCTGCCTTTACACACGCGTGTAGGCCTGCGCTGAAATAGAGCAGCACTAATGTGTGTGTGTGTGTGTGTGTGTGTGTGTGTGTGTGTGTGTGTCACAGATGTCACCATGGATAAAATCCTGTTTTGTGATCAGCCTTATTTTTGTGACAGGATTCAGGGCACTGCGAAAGAGACTGGGAGGCACGCTAGTGTCTCGCGCGCACCCATTTAGCATGCACATACACACACGCACCAACACACACATTTAGCATGCACACACACAAGCACACACTATCTCTACGTTTGATGTGAAGTGTCCTGAAATCCTTCTAACCTCTTTCTGAGCTCTTCGCATTCAAATAAAAGCAAATTAGCGGCAACGACAAAAAAAAAAAAAAACGGCTCTCAGAGCTGAAATTAGCTCGAAAACACGACGTGGAGTAAAAACAAAATCAGCTTTTTTCTTTTTATACTTTAATAACAACAACAGTATGGACTGTTATTTGTAAAACGAGGCTGTTCTGTTCACCGCTATTTAAAGAAATATCTCTTTCAGTCTGTTTACGTCAGGATTAAAGAGTTTAGCAGAAAAAAACACATAAATTTAGTCATCAAAGTGTTTCATTTTAGTGAAGTGCTGCATGAAAAACCAAAAAGATTTACATGTTGTAGGCTTCACAATGAGAAAAAAAAAGTTTTTGCTGTTTTAGTAATTACATATTTAAGTGTGATGTACATACAGTACTTCAAGGTTTCTGTATTTTGGTACTTGTGCAACATGCTATATGGCATGGTATGAGAGCCAAAATTAAGACTAWTGRGCAACCAGAGGTTGCTACATCTATGCTWTATCTATTCCTAAACCAGCTATTGATCTGATTAATGYTAGACCGGCACCGCTAACTGAGAGGCTYGRGCTAGCAAATGAGAGACTATTCATTTGCGTTAGCATCAGAGAGGCTAGCAACTAGCATGCCTAGGCTGCTCACCTACGTTATTAGACAACTTTTTGGAGTAAAGAAAACTTTTTCTATAAACTTAGCTTTCACTAAAATGCCCCAGCTTGATAGGTCTGGCTTTTCTCATAATTCAGGAAAAAAACAACAACACAGCTGTCAACCAATAGACAAGGACAAACACTACGACCGAGTATTAGGGC
>NW_013952913.1:216378-217734 GCF_001266775.1 Austrofundulus limnaeus | reverse complement strand
ATGGTCACCCAACACTTAACAATAGCCTCTACCTCAAGAGGTAGAGGAGCCAAATGTCTGGCTCACTGCTGCCAACAAGTGGTCAGAGGCTGAACTACAACATAAAAATGAACGGCTGGCAGGAAAGTTGACATTTTAAACCTTTATAAAAAAATCGATACAAGGCCTTAGAATATCGATACAGTATCGGGAAATGAAATATCGCGATATTTCAGTGTATCGATATTTTCTTACACCCCTAATAATAATATTATTTTTCTCTTTCTATTTAAAAACAAAACCAAAATAAGTTAGGAAAAGTAAAATCAATAAATATGAGTCAATGTTTTGGAAATATAACTTCCTGGACAAACACAAGAATTAGATCATGTTTGGGCAGAACCAGAGACGGGTTTTMTCCTTGTTTCTAAATTAAAGCCAGTTCCTGATTTCTGCATCAATGAGGCTTTATGGGATTTAAGTTTAATCACATGGCTGTGTTTGCACATAAATTCCTATGTGGATGTTGTTACACAGCCCTCTCCCCTCAAACAAAAAAAACGTTTTTCACTTTATGATTTTTCTGGACATCTTGGTCATCATCGTGGTTTTGTTTCAGGTTTTAATCGAATCATTGCTTTTGTGCATCTTGTTATTTAACAGATTAAAAACAGACCATATTCTCCTGTTTCTGGCTTACCGCATGGCTCGTCTGTTGTGTGCATCTTATTACAGTCGTTGCCAAATATAAAACAGCCACATATTTTTATTGGCACAGYGTGGTGATTTTCAGACGTCTCTAAAACGTGTGTTCCTCGTGGTGGAATCACAGGCATCGCTTCAAGCAGAAACAGTCAGATCTGTGGTGTAGCTGTGGATTTTCACCTGTCATGGTGAAAAACTGATTTCTGCTTCATTTATTTCTTATTAGTCTTATTTATTTTTGCAGGTGGCCACCAAGTTATGAAGTGTAAAGGTTCTTAGAATTATTTAGTAGATGTGTTTGAAAATCAAAGAAGCATTTCGATTCATGGAGGAGGTTGAGATTTGTTCTTAGCTTTAAAACGACTCAGTTTGCAGGTTTTTTTTCTCAAGCTTGCCTGCAGGACTTCGGTGTCTGAAAACTGGGGCATCTCAGYTTATGTTCTGGCATCCCTGCGTCTGTTGGGATTAAACAAAGTCAGTCAGTTGATTGTACAGAGCTCGCAGTTCTGTAAGGTTCATCAAACAAACAAGTAAATTATTAAATTTAAGGAAAATCAACAAAATCACCCTGGTGTGAAATGGTGTCGATGTTTATATTAAAGAATTATTTAAAACCCTTTTTAAATTTTTAAGGTTTGAGGTGTCAAAACCAGAGTTATAGCTCTAACTTAT
>NW_013952913.1:213287-214846 GCF_001266775.1 Austrofundulus limnaeus | reverse complement strand
AGGTTCGACTCCCCAAAAGTCACAGGTTCGACTCCCCAAAAGTCACAGGTTCGACTCCCCAAAAGTCACAGGTTCGACTCCCCAAAAGTCACAGGTTCGACTCCCCAAAAGTCACAGGTTCAGCTTCCCAAAAGTCACAGGTTCGACTCCCACCATGCCCACTTGTCGTGGTGTCCTTGAGCAAGACACCCAACCTCCTACTGGGCTCTTACATAGCTGCCCACCGCTCCACTTGGGTGTTTCTCATGTGTGGTGGGTCAAATGCAGAGCACAAATTTCGTCATAGGATGGACGTACACTCTTCAAACTTTAGCTGCTAAAGATGCTACATGCTACACGTTTTGCCTGACACATCCAGCACMGCTTGTGAGAGGGGATAGCTTTTTATTTAATTTGGGATAAATGGTGTACAAATAGAAGTTGTCTCGTGGACTTAAAACTAGCAGAACATGATTAAGTAATGGTTGCCGAAGTTAGCAAAAAAAGCTAATTTGCTAAATGAGGAGCTACTTCCGCTATTAGCGGATTAGTGGAACCGTGCCCACCACAACCGAGGAGCTAAACCTAATCTAACAAACACCTGTATTAGCTTTATGTCCCCAAGAAAATTTCTCTCTCACTGTTCAAACTAACATCACTCTGACTTCTATCTGCTGCAGGTAAGATACTCTCTGCTCAGAAGTGCTGCATACAACCTAAACTATTCTTTTAACTCAAGAGACTGAGAGTAATTTTCTTATCTGACTCCCAGAAAAGACAACCTGTTTATCAGAAATACAGCTGCTATCTGGGCTTCTTTTTAATACAAACTTGCAGTCTGTGCGCAGCTATTGTACATTTTCCACGACTGTCATTATTCTCCAACAATTTGTAACGTGAATGTTTTTCTGAAAAAAATTATATTCAAACTCTAAAAGGAGCCGCTGACGATAGGTCAGGCGGCTGCAGAGAGGAACGCAGTCCGATTTCTGAAATACCAAACTGGAGTTTGACGGACAAGCCGCAAATTAAAAAGAGAAAATCACCGGTTTTCAGGAGCAGCAGCAGCAGGGCCGTAAACGGTGCACAGGTCAGATAAACCAAGTCTGCTCAGCAAAAGGGAAACATGCTTACAGAGCAGTTCTGATGGGAACTGATTTGTTGCTGCAGAGCCAAATAAAGACTGAATAACACCACAACTTATTGGACAAAACATAAAGAGTTGTGCTGAAAAGTATTTAAGCTGCAGCAGTTTGAACTTAAACAAGAGAAGTGAAGCCTTTTTATTAAAAAAAATACAAACGTGTTTGTGAGCTTAGATTTCTGTAAATAATGCAGAATACATCCAAAGTTGTAGCAAAAGTGTTTTTGTGCACATACGTTTGTCTGTTATATAAAAATCTCATGAACCTCTCTCAGYCTCTCATGAGCCTGATTCAAGATGGCTGCCACAGCAAAGCGATCTTAACAAACACAAAAATTTAGCTAGTGTTCTTTTAGTTTCTTTTCTTTAGCTTGTGTTCTTTTAGCTTCTTTTTGTCTTTAGCTAGTGTTCTTTTAGCTTCTTTTTGTCTTTAGCT
>NW_013952913.1:207607-208986 GCF_001266775.1 Austrofundulus limnaeus | reverse complement strand
GTGTGTGTGTGTGTGTGTGTGTGTGTGTGTGTGTGTGTGTGTGTGTCTGCAGTCTGTAATGAGCATGCCCTCACTGGTCCCCGAAGGCAGCCATTACTAACACACACACGGACAGAGGAGGAGGAGGAAGAGGCCGAGAATCCGTCTCGGTATAACGATGCAGGATTTTAAATTTCCATTTAAAATCATTTTTAAGATTTGAAGGTTGTTGAAGGGTGTTGAGATTTTTTTTAGTAGACGTTACATTTCTGTAATTTTTAAAACTCAGTTTTTTTCGTGTCTGCAGGATTTCAGCGTCTGAAAACTGGGGCATCTCTCCCTCTCTCAGGATTAAACAAACTCAGGCGGCACGTTGCCTTGCAGATGATCACATTTCTTAATAGAACTCTCAGTTCTGCAATCAGACAAACAAATTACTGGACGGCTGGCTGTATAATTTTAAGAAAACCAACGAGATCAGTGCAGGATCATAATCAGCTCATAATTACAGAGCAAAAGAACACCTCACTGTTCTTCCACTGGCTGCCAATCAGAAGAAAAGTTTGTCACAACTTGCAGAAAATGTAACAAACATGAAACAAATAGTTGTACACCAAGCCATCAGGGCACATGTTAAGCTAGGGTTATAGTTGAAACGACGCAAAGGGCGCGAGGGGGCTTGCGTCAAAAGTGACGCAATCGCGACGTCCCCGCCCCGTGTTGTGTCCTGACGCGTGGTCGTGCACCTCCGAGATTTTGTAGCTCCGCAAAGGCTGCACTTCATTTCAAGCTAGACGTTTTCAAAGGTGCACAGGTACGCTTGTACGTCATTTATATGATCCCTCCGTGAGAGATCATAAAAATAACCAGGTGGCACAGACCACCTGGAAAGAAATGGCATTTTTTGCTTTGTTTTAAAATATACAAAAAAATCTTCCTTTTATGTTGACTTTTTCAGTTATTTCAACAGTTTTTGTAATTTCTACATCAACACGTTGTTCATAAATATTGTTGCAGAGTTACTACTGCAAACCTAATTCACATCAAAACTTCAGAACAATATAAATGTTTACTTACATAGGAGAAGCACACACATGATCCTAATCTATTATCACTGGGCTGTAAACAACAAGCTGTATAAAACACCTAACTTTTGGTCAGTGGTGGGCAGCGCTTATCCAAAAATTAGCTCCACAATTTCTAAAGCGCTTATGTAAATATTTAGGTCCGCAACCTCAAAAGCGCTTATGCCGTAGAAAAACTAGCAGAAGCTAATTTTAAAGTGCAAGTTCAATTTGACACTCACTAGCTGGCAACAATTCATGTACAATAAATGCACAACACTGCCAAGTAGTGGTGTGTGAACTCTTTTACAACTTAATTCCACAACCGCTGATTGC
>NW_013952913.1:205499-206761 GCF_001266775.1 Austrofundulus limnaeus | reverse complement strand
GGTGGGCACCAGCCCGCTAAAGCGCAAATCCGCTTATGAATTATAAAAGTTCGTAAGACCACTAAAGCGCAAATGAAATATTTTGGTCTGCAATTAGCGGATTTGCGCTTTAGCGGGCTGGTGCCCACCACTGCTTTTGGTAAACACTACTGAAAAAAGAACCAAAAACCACACTTGTTAATGGGTACACTACCGTCGGTGAGGGAAGAACAGCACTAAACGTGAATGGCAAGTATGATTTCACACAGTGCGCGYCTCAAGCTAGGTTTATGGTCGACGCGTTGCGGTGGACCCGAAGGTGCGCGCGCCCTAGGTGACGCAAGAGCGCCGTCCCCGCCCCTGCGCATTTGCCCCATGCGGTGTCCTGTCGCGAGGTTGTGCACCTCCGGATTTTTGAAACTCTGCAAGGACTGCGCGCGCTGTGGACATCAATAAACAAGATGGACGCCTTCGAAGGTGCTCTCGCTGAACGTATCCGAATGTACCAGCATTTATATGATGCCTCCATGAGATGACCATAAAGACACTGAAATGGCACAGAATTCGTGGAAGGAAATCGCCACAGCTTTAAACAAAGATGAGTCCGTGTGTCGTAAGACATGGAAAAACATGCGTGATCACTTTAACGCAAATCCAGGAATAAACAAACCGGTTCCAACCATCCACGTGGAGCTGGGGTGGCTTTCCAAGTTTGTGAAACACAGAGAAACAAACATTTCAAAATTTCTTCTTCTACACCCGTTCTTCACAATCTAAATGCTGATTAGATAGTGTACTGCCACCTGTTGGTCATGGAAGAACAGCACTTTGATGCACATCAACTATAACTTGAGACGTACTCCACGCGTGTTCCAAAGCGCGACTATAACCAAGCCTTCAGAGAGGACTCTCAGCTACTACCACACCTAATTTAAAGCACGACGGCTCAGTGGTTAGCACCGACGCCTCACAGCTAGAAGGTCCTGGTTCAGACCTGGGGTCTTTCTGTGTGGAGTTTGCATGTTCTCCTCGTGCTTGCGTGGGTTTTCTCCGAGTACTCCGATTTCCCCCAAAAACATGTACAATAGGTTGTCTTCAGACCCAGGCCTCCCTTGAAACGTTTCTATTTTAAAAAGCTCCACATAAAAGGAGCAGTTAAACAGCTCTGCAACGCTGCTAAAACATTCATCTTTTTTTGTGTTGCTGTCTGCTGAACCGACAGCATCACTTTGGATGAATGTTAAACTTTAACAATGCTGTTTTTCGGGGACAGTTGTGTAAAG
>NW_013952913.1:199371-200572 GCF_001266775.1 Austrofundulus limnaeus | reverse complement strand
GTCGCGAGGTTGTGCACCTCCGGATTTTTGAAACTCTGCAAGGACTGCGCGCGCTGTGGACATCAATAAACAAGATGGACGCCTTCGAAGGTGCTCTCGCTGAACATATCTGAATGTACCAGCATTTATATGATGCCTCCACGAGATGACCATAAAGACACTGAAATGGCACAGAATTTTAAAAAGCTCCACATAAAAGGAGCAGTTAAACAGCTCTGCAACGCTGCTAAAACATTCATCTTTTTTTGTGTTGCTGTCTGCTGAACCGACAGCATCACTTTGGATGAATGTTAAACTTTAACAATGCTGTTTTTCGGGGACAGTTGTGTAAAGTGTGGAAAGGGAAAACGATGAGAAGACTCAGGACTTGAGGAAGTGATTGAGTTTTGCTCTGACTCGGTGACAAACGAGGACACGCGACTCGGACTCACGCCGTGCGTTTGTCATCGCACGTCACCAAACAGAAGGAGCGATAACTGTTAGCAAAARATCTCATGAACCACTGAATGGATAAATATCGGATGTGCAGCTGCAACTGCTTAGCGTTTGGAGTCCGCCTGATTCAAGATGGCCGCCACCGCAAAGTGATTTCAGCAAACACAAATTTAGTTTTTACATCAATGAATTTTACAGAAACTGCTAATAACTTGTGCAGTAGTAACTGACAGTCATCCACAACACACACCCTGAGCACTGACACGATCTTAGTGACATGAATTCTTTTCCCGTAAAAAGAATATTCTCGCAAAAATACTAACATTTTTCTCCCGTAAAAAGAATGTTACGGTAATTTCATTTTTGTTTTTTGTTTTTTGACGACTAAAGATCGTTAAGAGTGGATCAGAAGATTCAAGCTGTGTGTGTGTGTGTGTGTGTGTGTGTGTGTGTGTGTGTGTGTGTGTGTGTGTTGCTAATAGGTTGGCAGGACCCATTTTCTTTCTTTTATGTATCAGCACGCATCCTCATGACAATAATGCATGGATACTGTGTGTGTATGCATGTATCTTTGTGCGTGTGTGTGTGTGTGTGTGTATATGTGTGTGTGTGTGTCTGTGTGTGTGTGTGTGTGTAAGAAAAAGAGAAAGATCCAGATGTTGGCTTCATTTTTATTCTCCCCCATCCCATTTTTTAATCCATCTCCCACTCCCCACTGCACACCATCTGCACGCACGCACGCACGCACGCACACACACACACACAT
>NW_013952913.1:193025-194930 GCF_001266775.1 Austrofundulus limnaeus | reverse complement strand
CATTAAATTCCAGTGAAATATATTTATGTTTGTGGTTGTAATGTGACAAAATATGGAAAAGTTCAAGGGGTATGAATACTTTTGCAAACCACTGTATGATTTTTCTGAGTAAGGGGCCATAGAGGGGCTAAGTCTTTGTTCAGCATCCTTGCACTCAAATCGCTGTTTTTGGTATGGTATTATATATTATATATATTTTACTAGTCACACTTTTAAACACTTATAATGTAATTTTAAAACCGCTTGCATTAAATTCTCCGTACCAATTTTACATGCATTTTTCAGTACATGCTGTAGATATAATACTCTCAAACACAGCATGTGAGAGAATCCAGCCATCATTTGTGAGTTGAAAGACTTTTTCTGCAGGATTGTTCAAATTTTAAKWAAAGAACAAGACTTCWGTCAGCTAGATTCATGCTGGATGTTTCTATTTGGCTCATTAGTGACCCTAGTGTTTAGACATAGAAATGCACCCATCATCATCACTCTTGGGCAAAGGACAGATGAGTGACAGGACAGGGGCACTTCAGGGGGCCAATCAGATTTCAGCTGGGGCCAATGCCCCCGTGGCCCCGCCCCTAGAACCGCCCCTGAGTGGATCACTGGGAGATATCTTACTAAGCTGAAACATCGTCTCTGTACTCGCTCCGATTCTTCAGAACACGTACTTTCTGGTCCAACGTGAGATCATGTTAGTATGGTTCAATTGTATCCTGAGTTGCTATTTTCCCATTTTATTATTATTACTATGAAATACAACTCTCCTAAGACCGGTTGTAAACGGCATGAAACTGTTGTGATGTGCAGAAATGGGCGTGACTGAAGCTTCTTAAAGAGACAGAGGCCAATTTCAGGGCGTTCAGAAACATATTTGATGTGAAGTCAAATTAATTTTTGATTTATGCTTATTGACARCATTTTAATAACTGAAGGAGACATCGTTACTTTGTTTTGGTATAGAATTGAATTATATACCTTAGAAACACATAATACTGGACCTTTTAATGGTAGAAAACCTGTTAAAACAGTAAATGTATTCTCTTTGATTTAATAAATTTGGCCCCAAATCACTGATTATTGCCCACCACAGAAGATGAAAGGGTGATAATGCTTTTGCCTGTGTTTATGTGAGTGTGCATGTGTTCATTCTTGCCTGTTAGCAAAATATCTCAAACTTTAAGAATATAATTTCTGTGACGTGTTTGTTAAAATGAAGTGCTCCTCTTCRTCTTCTAGAGGAACCATCTTTGTTGGCTAAATATTTACCATCACATCAGCAGAGGTTCATATTAATGTGAATAAATTTGCATATTTTTCCTTTTTTTTTCCAGAGACAGATTACCTTTGTTAGTAGATTTTAAAAACACTCCCACGCAGTTCATTATTTCTCTCATGTGCAGTCCTGGTTTTTTATGTTTTGTCACTCTGCCTTCCGTTTCATTTTTCTCTCCCAACAACTGAATTAATGTTTTTTTTATTCTTATTACTGCTCACTCATGAGACAGACTCTGAAAAGATTTGGTAGCAACTGAACATTCAAACAAAGATGCTGCAGATAAGAGGTTTTGTCTGTGTGAAAATCAAACGGCAGTGGTGGGCAGCGCTAATCCAAAAATTAGCTCTGCAATTTCTAAAGCACTTTTGAAAATATTTAGTCCGCAACTTCAAAAGCGCTTATACCGTAGAAAAACTAGCAGAAGCTAATTTTAAAGCACAAGTTCAATTTGACACTAGCTGGCAACAATTCATGTACAATATGAGCACAACACTGCCAACTAGTGGTGTATGAACTCTTTTACAGCTTGATCCTACAACCACCGATTGCTGGGGATGTGATTTCCTGAAACAGACCTTTAGCTCCTGGTGTAAAAATTAAAAAGTTGTTGAGGATTGCTAGTTCGG
>NW_013952913.1:190349-192505 GCF_001266775.1 Austrofundulus limnaeus | reverse complement strand
CGCTAAAGCGCAAATGAAATATTTAGGTCCGCAATTAGCAGATTTGCGCTTTAGCGGACTGGTGCCCACCACTGTCGAACAGTGAGATTTTGGTTAAAATGTGACGTTCGGTAGTTGATTTCTGAATGAACGGTTCATTCTCAGCAACAGTAATCCTGCTATTGGCATCGTAATACCTTCATCCTCTTGTCCTTCTGAGCAAAATGTTTCCAAAATTAACCTGCCAGTTCCATACTGTTTTTGTTTTTTTGTGTTGGTTTGACTTCACAGATCCATGAAACATTTCAGAACCTGGCTTCTGTTGTAAAGCTGCACAAAACTTTATTTTAAATTAGCAATGCCCAAAGCAACTTTGTCAAATGTCTTGTGCTTGGGACGGTTTCTAAAAAGTCCAGGTCCATGATCGATCCGGCTCCAAGTTGGTAAAATACCTGGATTTGTTTCGCTCTTCTGCCAACAAAATTGGGGCTTTGAGAGGGATGAGTGCTAAATCTGAGCCTGCCACCTGTGTTCCGCCGTCTTCAGGGACTCGTTTATTTGGTTCCTTTTGGCTGAATGAAATAAAACCAGTGTCTCTGTAAAAGTAAGAACCAAGCAGCCAAGAACCRTCCTTCATCCAGACGCAGACAAGTGTAAAAGTTTATTCTAGGGTAAAAGTTCTGTGAAACTTTCAGCAGGATGTGAGAATAATCAAACCTGCGCCTGATTGTTCATCCTGAATTAATGTCAGATTATGAGATCGTTCCTGCAGCTAAACGTACGCTACAGCCACACGTTTTCTGCCCCGATTCCAATCTTTTACTGTATTTCACATCCAGTCCAAGATAAATTTATTCCTGCGAGATTGGCCTGGTGAGACATTAATTTAACGCCGACCGCTGCTTTGTCTCTGTTCGCCAATATCTGCCGTAAGAATCCATAACTCCCAATATTAAAAAAGTAATAAGGCAGAAAGAGACGTGGCGGTGGAGGTGGGATGAGAGACGAGCAGAAGATGAGGTGTCACGTAATGGGTCACACTCATTACCAGCACCAGCTGCTGTGTGACTCTGCAGAGGGAGAAAATCAGTGCTGGCCTTTCAAGGACGGCTGCAGTATTTTCAGCTTTTCTTGTGTAAATGTGGTCATTTTAGAGCCTTAAATCTATAAACGACTTTAACAAGAATCCAAAGATTTCCATAACAAGTAAAATCAACATTCTTCAAAAGAATGTATTTGCACAAAGTTTCAAACAAAGTTGATATACTGTATCTCTTTTTGCGTGCCCATGCAAAACTATTGCGTTACCTCACAAAAGTCGTTTATCACTGTTGTACCTGCCGGTTTATTAACAAACTCACATGTTCACCATTAGCAAGTTAGCCTACTTAAAGCAAGTTAGCAAGTTAAAGTCTGATTTAGTTCAGTTCATATACAAATCAAACTTTTGCGTGGGAACGCAAAACAATATTGCGAGGTAACGCAAAACAATATTGCGAGGTAACGCAAAAGTATTGCGAGGTAACGCAAAAGTATTGCGAGGTAACGCAAAAGTATTGCGAGGGAACGCAAAGGTATTGCGAGGGAACGCAAAAATATTGCGAGGGAACGCAAAGGTATTGCGAGGTAACGCAAAAGAAAAAAATCCCCCCATGTCCTCTCACGCGCTCCGTAAAAATCTGTAAAACTTACTGAAATAGAAACATTTTTGCATTTGATAAAGACGATAATCTCACTTCAGATTAACTCCAGAATTAATGTGTTTATGACATGCATGTCCTTCAAATACAAAAGTAAAAAAAAAAACAAATTTATATTTAAGAAACTTGACATAAGAATTGATTTTATCCATTTTGTTCCATATTTTGCACGTTTTCTTTTGAATGTGGCTCAAAGTGAAAGAGAAGTTGGCATCAAAGGGAAGCTCTTAAAAAATGGTCTTTGTTTATTAAAACAACTTTATTTGAACTAGGGCTGCCACAAACTATTATTTTAATAATCGATTAATCACCGATTATTTATTTGATTAGTCGACTAATCGGATCATACGTTAATTGAATATAAATCATACAGCTTATCACGTCAGAATGCAGCTGCTATTATATAACCATGGTTAGATTTTAGCTATATGCTAACTAAAAATGATTGCTGTGGAAGGTAAGTTCTGCTCTGCAGAT
>NW_013952913.1:184753-190252 GCF_001266775.1 Austrofundulus limnaeus | reverse complement strand
CAGAAAGGCAGACGTGGCAGTGGAAGGAGTCAAAGCAGTTTGGAAAGAAAAACAAAGTAAAGAACAACAACAACAAAAAAAAACAAACAATCGATTATTAAATTAGTCATCGATTATTTTAATAATCAATTAGTCGTCGATTAATCGATTAATCGTGGCAGCCCTGATTTGAACTCTGACTCTTCTTCATCTCTGATAGACTCAGAATAATCTAAAGAAACGTCAGATTCTTCTCTACTGTAAGGGTTTAACCGTACCTTCTTATAACAAGGTTATAAGGAATTTATTTTAGCAAGGATCTCTTTATTGTCAGGAAAATATTCATCCCGTGCAAAATGAATGGGCACACAAAAGTGACTCTCAGTCAGTGAATTTTGATTTGATCCATAAATAAATGTGATAATTTTTTTTACAAAATCACTACAGTACACTTAATTGTGTGCAATCAATTTCCTATAAAAGTTTAGGACCAACAATAAGAAGCGCTTTGAGCTTCGTAACTGTCAATCAGATACTTAAATAGAACACAAACGTCGAGCTTAGATGTTGAATACCAGACATTTGAGGCAAGTTTGGCAAGGTAGGTTTTAAGAAAAGGAAGGAAGTAAGGTGTTAGCTCTCCTAACTTTAACTTAAATAATRTGGGTTAACCAGAGAGGCAAGACGTTCTCTGCTCAGCGTCGGCCAGACAGCGAAGTTCATAACAGCCAGCTTTACCTTTAAAGATGAGGTCAGTCACCTGTCCAGGTATTTTGGGTTTCTGCTTAGAAAATCCGTCTTAAGATCGTCCACACAAATGGACCCTCAAGGCGTGTTGTCCAGACTCGCGTACATCCGAGTTAAAGTCCATTTATTAATTAATGAGATATTTTGGTGACAGACAAACACACTCTCTGGACGTTTTCTTGTTTGAAGGCTCTAAAGACATAAAATAACATAATAAAATGTTTCTTTGAGTAGCTGAATAAAGTTGTGATTTGTAAGACCAGTTTCTAACACAAATCAAATCAGTTTAAATTGTATCTGTGATTTAATGGCTGATGATTCTGGTGTTTTGCAGGCAGAACGGGACACACGGAAGTGGTTCGAGTCGTTTTCTATCCAGAACAGATCAGCTTCGCCCGTCTTCTCCAAGTCTTCTGGGAGAGCCACGACCCTACTCAAGGTAGGAAAACCAGACCTTCACCTCCACAGGAGAAATGCAACGTTTCATTTTTGTTGAACGTAAAAGCACTTTGTGCTCCGATAAACTAAAAAAAGTAACAAAAGCTGGGGTCTAGCTCTAGTTATTTCAGAGCAACTGTTTATCGACAGCCGGTCACAAATGAATCATCTACAGTTTTGAGGAAGCGTTGAAGTCTGTACCTTTTTGTGACTGATGGATCGAACAACACACACTGCAGATGACAAGCTGACAAGCTGACAGTGAAATGACGAAATTAGTCAAAAAAAAAAAGAAAAACCTTTCAGTTCTGCCAAGACAGACAGGTCTTGTGAATTTTTGGAAAAGCTGTCAGCTGTTGTTTTCACATGAAGTGATGTTCTGTTCTCCAAGAACTGAGCACAAACGCCTCATGTCAGCTGAAATCCTTTAGGTTTTTATTGCAACCTATGTGTGTATGTGTGTGTGTGGGGGGGGGGGGGGGTTGTTTCTAGTGACATTTGGGGGCAATTTTAAGACAAAATGCCTACATTTGGGGACAACTGGTGCATTAGGGGACAAAAGTCGAGTCCTCATTTGGTTTAAACGCCATTGGTGGGTGTGGTGGTTGGGTTTAGGACCAAGGTGTGAATTGAGTTTAGGTTAGTTTTAGTGTCAGGTAGGTACCTGTGAGGTTAGTTTTAGGGTAAATGGTCAGGGTTAGGTTATAAAATTCCCAAAAAATGAATGGAAGTCAGTGGAAAGTCCCCACAAGGATAGGGATTCATAGTGTGTGTGTGTGTTTTCAGGGATGCGTCAGGGGAACGATATTGGGACGACGTACCGCTCTGCCATCTACACCTTCACACAGCAGCAGCTGCAGGAAGCTTCAGCCTCCAAAGATCAGTATCAGAAGGTACACACATTGTTGTTTGGTTTTTGTTGTTTCTGCATCAAAGCATCCTGAAGGTAGCAACATGGAAAATCCTTAATCCAGATTAGAGAAAAGAAATCTGTTGAAATAACTAAGGTAATGTTGTTTTTCGGTTCACGATGAAAACCCAAACGCAGGAAGCAGGCAGTGGAGTTTTTAAAGATGAAACTGTGAACCAAAAGCACCCGCTTCGGATGTTATCATCCATTAAATAGACGTTATTAGTCGTTATCAGTCCCATAGAATGGCTTCAGAATGTCCAGACTGTGGCTCCTAGTAGGTTCTCTTTCACATAGAATGGACTGATAATGCCAGAACCGGCTGGTTAGTATAAGGCATAAAACGAGTAAGGTTAATTTTAGAGAAAATGACATGGGCTTCCAAAAGGTAGACCATTGTTGCAGGACCAGTATAGGGCAATGGGTAGAGCACCGGACCAGGGAGTGGGAAAGCTAGGATCGAGACCAGGCACAGAAAGCCAGAAAACAGCGAGAACCCCCCACAAAAAACTAATTAAAATATGTTTTGGTTATTTACACATTCAATGTCATTGATATTTTAACCCACTAGGGGGCACTGTTGGGACAGTCTGAAGCCATTCTAAGGGACTGATAACCGCTAATGATGTCCATTTAATGGACTGATAACATCAGAACCTACTGCCGAAAGCAAATCTAAAACAAGGGTGTTTACATAATCACCCCACATTCATTTGAAGCAGGCGAAAAAAATGAAAAACATAAAAAAATAATTAGCAAAAGATGAAATAAACATTCAGATTTATTAAATGAGATCATTTCCATATTTCTAAAATATCTGTTTTGTTTATATAATTCATGCTTTTATTTTGTAAACATAAACCCTTCCCTGATGAGAGTAAAACGATTGACATGGCTAAAAACCATCATGTCTTCRTTGTCCCTCCTCCTCCTCCTCCTCTCAGACTCCATTTCCCATCAGGCCTCTCTTCCCTCTGTTCACACCAGGAACTGTTTGTAGATGCTCGGCACGTCGGCGCCACACACATGTTCGCACGCCTTTAAAGTCGGCGCACAAAAGATGTTCACACACCGCCGCTCTCCAGTCCTCTCCACCGCCATCCCACCAAAGGGCTTGTTTCCATGGCAACTGGTGGCAGAGAGKTTCCTCTGTTCTTTTCTAGCGTGGTGTGGTCTTCATTAGAGTCCTCGCTCCTAACCCTGTTTACCCTTAATTTTTATTTTCTTTCAGCAGAATCTCACAAAACGAAGCTCTTAAAGAGGATCTTTCAGTAGAAATCACTTTTTTTTTTCTGTTGACAAGTGAAGTCTCTCTTTGCTTTTTGACTGAGCCGTGGTCCTTTATGTGTCAAGTAAAAAGAAAACAATCCGGGAGGAGGAGTGACGACGTACGAACAGGAAGTGATGGAAACAGTGATGAGAGGAGAAGAAAGTGAAAAGGTTAATTAATGGAGATGTCACGAATGTTGCAGCTCAGATACGAACTCACACTGAAGTGACGTTCTTCAAGCCCAACTCCAAAAGAAAGTCGGCTTCTTGTCGAACGATGTCGCATTACCTTATCTTCAGCGGCTTGCTTTAAAAGTACCGTATTTATTCAAGCATAATACGTAAAATTAAATCCATAAAATCATCTATAAAGTTGGGGGGTAGTATTATACTCGGATAAATAGTTTTACTTATGTATTTTAACTAAAATCTCGGCTTCATTCACAAAATGCCGGAAATGAGACCTCATCCTAAAAATCAGTTGAAACGAGCTCACCTCTGACACTCCTCCGTGCTTCAGAGTGAGATAATAACAGATCAAAGACATGATGTGAAAAAAAGGCAGTCCTTCACCTTAGTAATGATAACAAACTAATGACATTAGTGTGTGACCGGGCCGCTCCTGGAACAACAACAAACACATGTTCGTGTGTAATGGCTGCCGTCTACCGGTGTTCTGAAAAAGTTTGTTTCCCTGAAAAAACGTTTCCCCACCAGAGGGGGCGCTCGCGAGTAGGAAGTAATCTGCTTTTCCCCCACAAGATGGTCCAAATCTCATGTGAAGTCTCTGACTTTTGTGTTGGCGCCTCCTGGTGGACTATGTGTAAAATGCCAGAATTCATATGATGCTGCTACAGCTGATATATATTTGTTGTCAAAATACCTTTTAGTACATATGTTGTTAAAATAAAATGAACAGTCCAATGATCATTTTACTGACATGTATAAAGACTGCAAAGGTTGAAAAATCTTGAAGTCTGTATGAAATTGGAGGTAGTTTGAGGATTAAATTTTTATGCTTTTCAAGCGCAAAAAAAGTGGGGGGGTCGTATTATACATGAGATCATATTATACACGAAAAATATGGTAATTAAAGTTTTGGTGATCGTAAAAATCTTCAGCTTGAACTGAAGTCGGGGACTTTAGATGCTGTTCTGTAATCATAATCAGGGTTTCCCCCAGAAAACCGGCTAAGCCCGGAGGTAGGGCCGCTTGGGCAGCTCACCAACAAACAAAAAATGTTAACGTTGACAAGAAATTTGAAAATATGACATAACGTAATGTAATTATATTATTGTAAAACATTTAAACACCAACTATAGCAGAGATCACCAATCGTTTTGAGGCAGAGAGCTACTTCAGGGGTACAGAGGAACACAAAGGACTACTTGTTTGATACAAACATAAATTTACACGACTCACCTTTTAATTATAGTATCATTAATAATAAATGTATGTATATGTGTATATACGTGTTTCCCCTAGGAAATTGGTCTTGGCGGGTGGGGGGGGGGGGGCTACTTGTTTTATAAAAACATAAATTTACACGACTCACCTGCAATTATGGTAATAAATTTACACATACATGAATATTTAATTGCCCAACTACATCCTAGTTAAGGACTCCTCATGATAATTATTAATAAAATTAATGAAACTGGAGACCTGTCCAGGTGTCTCTGGTGAACTGGAGACCTGTCCAGGTGTCCCCTACCTTCACCCAAAGGCAGCGAGGACAGGTTCCAGCCCCGCCTGTATAATGGTAGGGGAAACACTGACTGTATGTCTGCCTGATTACATCTTAATGTTAAAAAATCCTCACAAAAAAGATCAATAATAATGGACAATGGTTGATATGATAAATTGTTATTAATAATCAGAGATACTCTTCAGGACAGAATGAATATAGGATTTCTTTATAGCATGAAACTGATATTTAAACATAAAACAATATTTGGTTTTTGCTAATCTGAATCAGTAACAATTGAAATTCAGTGTATTTTGTAAATATATTTAACAGTTTTGTAGAAATGTAATGTAATTTTCAAAATACAGTGTTTTTTAATTAAATACCAACTAATATTTTTTAAATAAACTATAAACTATAAAATCTTCAAATCGCATCCTCTTTGTATTACCATCTTTGTAAAACCTCA
>NW_013952913.1:178644-181767 GCF_001266775.1 Austrofundulus limnaeus | reverse complement strand
GTGTTGGAGTTCACTCTGGTGGATGAGAGGGTTGCCTCTCTGTGGCTTTGTGCTGCAGGAGAAGGTTCTGACTGATGTTTGAACTCATGCACCAAACATCAGATCAGATTACCTGGCCTCTTTGGAGTCCTTGGATGGTGTCCTGGAAGAGGTGCCGTCTGGAGACTCCCTTGTTCTGCTGGGTGACTTCACTGCCCATGTGGGCAATGACCTGGGTTGTTACCAACATCTGGTGAAAATTTCATGTCATTAGCACCTCTAGTAATATATTTACTGAGAAAAATGGTGACGTGTTCAATACTTATTTTACCTGCTGTATTTTTCATTCCTCTAACCATTTGGAATGAAAAAGCAAAAAAAAATCCTTGAATTCTTGATTTAACCTCATTATTCTAGACAAAATGTACCTGACTCAAAGATGTTTAGAGCATTTTTACCTCCGCGTATCTGTCCGTCTGTCTGACTCTGTCTGTGGACAAAATTACTCAAAACGTGGACTGATTGTCATGACATTTTTACCACATGTGGGTACTGGCTAAAGGAACACACCATTAAATCTTGTTGATGTTCCAGGTCACAATGCAGATACAGGAATTTTTCTTTTAATTCGAGCGAATCAGCCAGGCAATGCAAAGTGTCATTACGTCAGACGCACGTCTGTAAGAAACAGGAAGTACAAGTCGCAAACTTGCTGGGACTACTGTTCTGACGATCTGTGCTACCTCGTCAGATGTCACTACCGTAGCGTGGCTCAATAGCTAGGTCTAACTGTCGGTGCTACCCATCGAAAACTACAGGTAGCGTATACCGACACATAATCTGCTGAGTAACACCTCAATGTCAGAACACCTGTGTTACACCGGACCGGTACCGGACAGCGGGAACAGCTGATCATCCATGTGAGGTACCCTCTCCACATAAGAACTTTATTGTGTGATTGCTCTGAAGTTCATGGGAGTGTTTGTTTGTGCTGAAAGTGCTCAGACGCTGTATTGTGCTTCCAGCACTCGCTTCAAAAAAAAAAAAAAAAAGGGTGACTTGCTTTTAAAGCAACTGTACCAGGAAGCAGCAGTTTATAAAGAGAGTCAAACCATTAAAAACTCATAAAAGGAGATAAAACAGACGTTTTACATGGTGGAATCTGACTGTTGAAAACTTAGGAGCTTAATCCCACACCAGTTTGTGGATGAACGTCGGGTGACGAGTCTGACTTGTTTTTCCACATTGGACTCCACCAGGAAGAATCCCTGCATACTGCCTGCTTAAATGTTCTCTACGTCAGAACTTATTCAGCAAATGTGTTTCCATCTCTGCTTTTRCGCATTAAATCTTACAGGATGGGGGAATTGGTCTTGGCGGAGATTTGCATTCTCCGAGTGCTTCTAGTTTGGTGCTGTTTTATATTGAAAATAGGGGCAAACAAAGCTTACCGGTCTTACTTTTTTCTTTTATTCTCCAACTCTCTGGCCAGCTTTGTCCTCTGTTTATCCTGCTTTTAAACTGAAGTGATGTTTCAGGCTCGAACTACTCTGGTGGTAAGACAGTTCAGCGTTGCAGCGATAACRGAGAACTTTACTTCTTCTCAGCCTGCCATCGGGAAAAGTTTTATAATAAAAAATGCTCTGAAGAATCTGGTGACTTCTGCCATGTTTCTAATGAAGATTTTTTTAAATTTATTTTATCAACATGTCTTCTGAAGATGTTCTGTGTTGAAGGATCAGTGGATCTGTGTTCGACTACTCCACCTAGGCTGCATTGTCGAGCGCAGATCCACTGAGAAACTTGCTGTTTCAGCAACATTTAATTTAAAAACTGTATTTTTAAGGTCAAGGTCCTCCCTTGAAAAAGATTTGTGATCTCAATGGGATTTGCCTGGTTAAACGACGGTAAAATAAAATAAACTATCTGCAGCAGGTAAGATAATAACAATCCACTGAACCTGACTTGAAAAGTTTTGAACTTTCCCTTTAAAACTGCTCCAATGCCATGGTTCAGTCACTATTTAAAAATAGCAGACCAACATTTCCTCCTGCAGAAAATTATCCACGATTCTGTTTGAGTTAATACTTAATAATATATTTTTTAAATCACAAATTCAAACATTTYCTTTGTGACATTTGATGAACGGTTCCTCTAACCACCTCGTCCTCCTGAAAATCTCTTAGATTTTGTTTCTGCTCGTATTTTTTCTCACCAGATTGGCTCCCCCACCCCCTTCCATCTGTGTCTGCATGTGTGTGCATGTACGTGTGTGTGCGTGTGTGTGTGAGCGAGAGAGCACTTGGCCTTTAACAAACACACTCCCTGCCAAACCATCTGGGTAATAAATCTGTCCCACACAAAAATCGCTTCAGTTGCAGAAGCGGCGCAACGTCATCTACGTCCATCAAAGCTTTGTCCAGATTCCTAAATATTATCTGGAAAAACATTAAAAATGCTTTAAACTGGAGTAAAAAGAACAGAAAATGTAAATAATTTAGTTCATTTTTTCATCCTCAGGAGTTGGTTCAACATTTCGCCACATTAAACTTCCACACATTAAATTTCTGAATTATTTATCAGTCGTCGCTCCCGAAATTCTCTTTAAAGTCGTTGTTTTTCTGACGGCTGCAGACGCTTCTGTCAGATTCTGCTCCTTTGTTTCAGACCAAACAGAAATCCTGTGCATCGAARCTCTGAAAACGTTCTCCCAGGACGTGTGGAGCAAATGTTCCCTGAAGTTCTTAAAGTTAAAAACCGATGTGTTCTTGTCCTCATCCGCCGTTAGCAGTAGCTGCATTTCCATTGACCATGAAAATGCGCAAATTAGGATTTCGAAAATAAATTTGCTCAATGGAAACACGTCAATTGCGAAAAAAATTACATTTTTCAACAAAATGTTTTTGCGCTAGGATGAGGTGGTTTTTCGGCCGTATCGAAATTGGTGATTTTTTACAAAACTGCAATTGAAACACTTTTTTCGCGTCACGGGAGTCACGTGATCAACAACCAGCTGTTTCTACTGGAGAAGAAGATGAAGAAGGTAACAGGAAGTAGAGTAAAATCACCGACTTAGTAAAATAAAGTAGTAAACTCACCGACTACAGTTTCCCAAAAACACAGCATACGTAGCCGCTCCCAAGT
>NW_013952913.1:174607-178196 GCF_001266775.1 Austrofundulus limnaeus | reverse complement strand
CACCGCAGTTTGTCCTTCATGAGCCTTCGTAGACAAGATGGCGGCTGCCTGTAGTGGCGACCCGTGACCATGGAGATATAAAGAGCTTTTTATAAAATAATAAAACAAGGTCTTTGTCTGCAATGATTAGACATGTTTTTTATTATTGTCATTAGTGATTATCTCAATTTCGGCTAAAAGAATTGACAAAATCCTACACASTGTGCCTTTAATAGCATTTCTTACTTAATGGAAACACCACAGTTGTGAAACTGTTTTTTCGACATTAGCAGAATAACAAAATTTTGCGCGCATTTGCAATGGAAACACAGCTATTGATTTTAAAGAAACTCTCACAAAGTCGTTATTGACTGCATTGCTTTTCCAGTCGCTCCAGTTCAAAATGGTTGCCTCAGTTAAATATGTTCAACCTACTTAAAACCTGGTTTTTTCCACATATTGAGCTAACATTAACAGTATATTTTCAATGCTTGGTTAAAATGTCCATTTCTTCMCATGAAGGCGGTGAGCGATATGCTTTCCTTCAGCGGTTGCGTGTTCGTTAATTGATCCATTTGTCCGAGCCGTGGTTTTAGTTTGCCGCCATGARAAACGGAATCAGAAGAAATGAAGTTTAAACCAGGCTTACTTTAAAAAAAAGTCAGATTCATTCGGTGTCATGGTATTGACCGTGTTCGCTTCGCCGCCTGGCTTGATTGTATTGTTCACACAGAGCGTGATTGGGTAATTTGGTGTGTGTTGGTGTGTGTGTGTGTGTGTGTGTGTGTGTGAGGCACAACAGCGCTGCAGAAAATTACCTTGCAGGCGGCCGGTGGTTTTCTGCAGCATGAAAGGAGCCTCCCTCTTCTTTTCTCGCCTCCCGCCCATCATTAGGGTGTGCACTGCGTCTGAAATGGCAGGTAGTGGAGAATGTGTGTGTGTTGCACGCGTGTTTAATGTAATAACGTGGGCTCGGCCTGTGGGTGCGAGCRTGGCTGCTGAAGCAGTTTGTTCTCATTGCATTCAAATCTAAAAAAAGCGCTCCTCTAAACTCAAATCTGCTGCTTTACTTCTTTTTATCCTGCCTCTTTGTTTAAAAATTCCCTCTGTCGCGTCTGTAACGTGGCAGCTTAACCTTGTTTCCTTCCGTTTTTCTCTCATTCTTCTCTCTCGTCTCGCGGGTGCTTATCAGTGCCGTTCACGTTTTCCTGCTGCACCACAGCAGCCGAGTTATTTGCATTCCAAATGAGCAATCTACTTCTCTGACATGCAAATTAATGGATGTGAATTATGCATTTATAGCACGCTGCTAACACAGCATCGGGACCAGCAGAGAGCAAACTCACTGAGATGCTGAGAGGGAGGAGCAGGGGTGATAAAGATGCCTCCACAGTGGGGTAACAGGGGGGATCCTGCCATTTTCAGCATCACAGGTAGTCACCAATTAATGTCAACAGGCCAGCTGCCGTGTTCCTAGCCTGTAGCCAACGATTTTTTATCTCAAATGTAAAACGTTTGGATTGAATTTTTAATATATATTTTAAATCAGTTGGATTGACTTTGAGTCGGCTACATGTTCAGAAAACGTGTTAAAGTGATCCCTGATTAGTTGTAACATTAGACTTTATTTAATAAACATATTTAACTGTAAAATAAAGGCTGTAAAAATACTGTAGGATGTTCAGTTTTTATCATTTTTAAACTAAAAGTTTAAAAATATATTTTAACACAGACGGGGCCATTTTATTTCCACACAAAGCATTCTGGGTAAATGATGACGTGGATAGGTCCTCGGTGCGAGGCTGCTAGCGAGCTATATCCACCCTGAAGGTTAATCTTGGACAATATCTGATGATCGACTCTTTTAAATGAAACCAGAGAGCGTTGACAGAGAGGAGAAGGTAGAAATGACTCAGCCTGGAACTGAAAATATGGATGGAGGACCGCACTTTAGCTTGTTTGTCGCGCTAGCACCGAGCTAATACATATAAGGCAATATAGCGTGAGGGCTAGCACAAAGGCTAACAGGCTAAGCTGAGGTTCTTCTTCCATGAAGCAGCTCTGTTGTCCTCCATCCATATTTTCAGTTCCAGGCTGAGTCATTTCTACCTTCTCCTCTCTGTCAACGCTCTCTGGTTTCATTTAAAAGAGTCCATCATCAGATATTGTCCAAGATTAACCTTCAGGGTGGATATAGCTCGCTAGCAGCCTCGCACCGAGGACCTATCCACGTCATCATTTACCCAGAATGCTTTGTGTGTAAATAAAATGGCCCCGTCTGTGTTAAAATATGTTTTTAAAATTTTCAAAAACTAAACATCCTACAGTATTTTTACAGTCTTTATTTTACAGTTAAAATAGGTTTTATCAAATAAAGTCTGATGTTACWACAAATCATGGATCCCTTTAAACTAAAACCATCCCTTGCTTGATTGGATGCTCATTGTCCACTTTATTAGGTCCAGCAGTTTTCTTACTTTTTAATRAAACCTAATCAGCCAATCGCATGGCAGCAACTCATTCAGGTATCTAGAAGACTAATAGCTGAAGTCCAAACCAACATCAGGATAGAAAAAAATGCAAATTAGTAAACTGATTAAACTGATCGTTGCAACCTCCAGCAGAACTGAAGAGCTGGAAGAACCACCTACTGTTTCAGACACTCCCACTTCAGCACATCATCCCACCAATGCTTCGGGGGAGGGGTGTTCTGTGTGGCGGGAGCTCGGCTGCAGACCGGGGAGGAGCTTTTTGTAAACGGGCGGAGCTTTGTACCAGCAGGTGTTTGGGCAGATCCACGTGGCCACAGGAGATTCGTGGCTTTCTCAAACATGTCTGAATGAGTCAAAGCAACACTCTGGGGATGTTTTTGATGCGGGAATGACTGAATATGTGGGCGCTCTCAGGTTTCGACAAAGAACCGATGATTTAAAGATCTTGCCGTGTGAACCAGGCATAACCCCTGAGACCTGACTCTGTAACAAGCAGAAGATGACAAGCCTCCATACAGAACCACAATAAAAACCTTGTTTTGTTTCTCCTTCGTACTCAGATTTAACTAGAAGCACTCAGAGAGTGCAAACTCCACCAAGACCAATTTCCCCCATCCTGTAAGAGTTAATGCACAAAAGCAGAGATGGAAACACATTTACTGAATAAGTTCTGACGTAGTGAACATTTAAGCAGCAGTATGCACGGGATTTCTTCCCAGTGGAGTCCAATGTGGAAAAACAAGTCAGACTGGTCATCTGATGTTATTCATGGTCAAACTGGTGTGGGATTAAGCTCCTAAGTTTTCATCAGTCACATTTCACCATGTAAAACGTCTGTTTTATCTCCTTGTATGAGTTTGTAATGGTTTGACTCTCTTTATAAAGTGCTTCCTGGCTCCCCCCGTCTCCAAACTTTGAGGCCCGGCAGCTCTCTGTTTACAAATAGTAGAGACAAACTGTTTTGATTGGTTGTTTCGGAAATGTGGTGTGTTTGAGGAAATGAGAAAAATAGGTTTCATGGTGCAGTCACATACCATGAAACCGCATTGCCGGCAGTAAGTCGGGCTCGTTTCCGGTGAGAGTTGGACTCCGCCAAGGCTGCCCTTTGTCACCGATTC
>NW_013952913.1:171540-173735 GCF_001266775.1 Austrofundulus limnaeus | reverse complement strand
GCAGTATGCATGGGATTTATTCCTGGTGGAGTCCAATGTGGAAAAAAAAAAGTCTGACTCATCACCCAACGTTATTCATGGTCAAACTGGTGTGGGATTAAGCTCCTAAGTTTTCATCAGTCACATTTCACCATGTAAAACGTCTGTTTTATCTCCTTGTATGAGTTTGTAATGGTTTGACTCTCTTTATAAAGTGTTTCCTGGCTCCCCCGTCTCCAAACTTTGAGGCCCGGCAGCTCTCTGTTTACAAGCATAGTAGAAAGAAACTGTTTTGATTGGTTGTTCGAGGAAATAGGAAAAAAAGTTTCATGGTGCAGTCACGCACTTCCTGGTCACAAAACATTCTGTAAATGCACATACTATATTATGGCAAAAATTATTCACCTTTAAACGTGGTTTTAACATTACTTTTATAAAGTTTGAAGTCCGTGCTGTCCAATCCAGCTCACTGTTTTTTACAGAAGCCCTGTGAAAGCATCACAGCTTTGCCGATCTCAGAGTGTTAAAAGAAAAAAATTCCTGTATCCGCATCGTGATCCGGAACATCACCAAAATTTAAAGGTATGTTCCTTGACCCAGTACACACATGTGRTAAAAATGTCAAGACAATCCGTCCACAAGTTTTTGAGTAATGTTGTCCACAGACAGAAYGACAGACAGAAAACATTCCCTCGCCCTTGGCGGAGGTAAAGATGGCGTCGGTGCAACGAGTAGAGAATTTAACAGGAAGTGAAACTGGTTCTTTCTGTTAAAACCTGAAGTTCTGTCACAATGAAAATTTAAGCTTCAAGTCGTTTTGAAATAACTAAATTCATTTTAAAAACCAGAAGAACACAACAGACATGTGCTGCTTGTAGCTGAGACAAAAAAATATTTTGTTTTCACTCTTCAAATTATTTTGTGATCAAATAATACCAGAGCTGAAGTAAATAATATAAAGATGCTTGAAGAAATCATGTGGTTTTAGGTCAAACTGTGGGTTACAGTTTGCTGCTGGTTTCAAAGTCCAGCAGCTTCTCTGAATCAAACAAGGCACAGGATAAATATTTAACTGAACACCCAGACTTTTATCATTACTTCACATTAAAGTTTAACTGAACTGAAGCAACTCAAGCATTTCCTTAGTTCGAACCTTTAAGATTATTTTTAAAGTGATTTTCTTGTTTCAGATGTAAACACTGAACTAAACAAGCATGTCAGATAGCATGTTTAGCTAACTGTAAACAAACAGCCGGCTGAATGTGACGTCACGTCATTATCTGCGGGTCACAACAGATCCATCTAGAGTTCACAGGAGTCTGATGGAGGTCACATTTAAAATATAATGCAAACATTCACATCTAAAGGTCAGAACTGAGCATCAAGACCTGCAGTGAGAGTCCCTTATGCAGCTGCAGGAGTGGGGAACAGGGGTGGTCCTAAACTGTAATGAACAGGGGGCAGTGCCTCYATAAAACTGGTCCTGGTCACTGATTTACTTTAACAAAAAAATAAATAAAAATGAAGGTGTTGCACTTTACGCTTCTACCTTGTGTGCCCCCATGAAAAAAAACACTGGCCCCATCTTGTTCCCCAGATAAATGTGGTCTAGAACTGCTACAAAGTAAAACTTTATATTTTAGCAGGGAGTGTGACACTAGTTATTTTTATCATGATGATGGTGTGAAATAGACTTGAATTAAAATTGTTTGTTCCTTTTAAATAATAATTGTGAAAAAAATCAAGCTTCTGTCTTGTGAGCCTTTTGAGCTTGTGTCTGCACACTTTTCTACAGCCTACCTGTGTTGACAGTCAGTGCTCGGGGGTGGAGTTAATGCAAATTAACGTAAATGAACAGCCATTGTTAACACCCCCAGGAAGCGCCCTCTGGTGGGGACAATAGCTTAAATGCCACGGACTTACGATTCTAGCAATTCCGCATTCTTTTGCCACGTACCGGTCTTCCAGTTCACCGGCAACACAGTGTTAGCAAAAGATTTTTTTCACCCGACGACTCTTAATGATCTCCACAGTACAGAATTAGCATATTACATGTACCAACATTAACACAGGAGACGTACAGGTCCAGCCAAGTGGAAAAAAAATCACTCCAAAGTGGATTAAAGCCATTAAACAACTTACCAATATTCAAATGGCCATATCTTCTTCATTTTATTTATTTATGTATTTGTTTGCTTGTTTGTTTGTTTGTTTGT
>NW_013952913.1:162704-170293 GCF_001266775.1 Austrofundulus limnaeus | reverse complement strand
CCTGTCCTCTCGTCAGGCCTGTCCGAGGCCTGCTTCGAGGCAATAAATCTTGTTTCTTCACTCGAGGTGACCCCTACAATGTAAATGACTCAAAACACCCGCGGGGAGACTTGTTGCTGGTTTTCCTGAGGCCAGTCACATTTTATTCTTTTCAGAAATCAAACACTAAATGGTATTTCTTTGTCTTTTTCATTAAAGGCCWGTAGGGTTGGGCATAATCGTATCGTGTACTATTAATCGTCAGAAAAACAATCGATTACTTTTTGGCACTTGACGATTAATACGATTAATGCCACCAGGCAGACTGACTGGGGTTTACTCTGGCCAGTCTGCTCAGTGCTCTTTTCCGCTTCAAATATGACGAACATTAAAAATAAAGTTCTGTAATTTATTTATCTGTCAACACAATTTAAAATATGATGTATAGCCTGAAATCTGTAATTTTCACACAATTTGGAACAATTTCTTACAAAGAGCAAATCTTTCCCACTAAACTGGTCATGTGACTACAAAATAAGGGTGTCAAGGAACTCYAGGGTATTAATGGTCAAAWTAATCGTTATCRGCTAAATACCGTAATTAATCATCATTAATTTTTTTGCCAATATTGCCCAACCCTAAAGGCCAGTGGTTGAATTAAAGTTTATTTATGAAGCTGAAACAGGCAAAAGGCAAAACCACCAAGGTTTAATCAACAACAAACAAACAAAATAACGCTGAGTCATCATGWTCCTTTTTGCTGCTTTTCCCAGGTCCTGACAGAAGAAGGTTTCGGCCCAATCACCACAGAAATCACTGAAGCCAAGCCGTTCTACTACGCTGAGGACTACCACCAGCAGTACCTGAGTAAAAACCCAGATGGGTACTGTGGACTGGGAGGGACGGGGGTCACCTGTCCTGTAGGACTCAAAGACAAGGTCTAAAAGAGGAGCCAGCTCTGGTTCTTCTCAGCACTCAGATCACCTGTCTGCTAATGCTAATTTCTGTGAACACATGAAATCAAATTATGAAAATTATATAAATTTATAAAATAATTATAATTTTGTGTGTGTGTGTGTGTGTGTGTGTGTGTGTGTGTGTGTGTGTGTGTGTGTGTGTGTGTGTGTGTGNCGTCTGAGTTAAGTATCACTGAARTTCTCCTCTTTGCAAAGTGAATCTTAAATCTTACTGGTCTCTGGTGTCGTTGATTAATGTTTCGGCCGGGCTTGTTGTGGTTTCTCTGGGTTCCCAGGTTAAAAAACCGAACACTAGACATGGGTTTTCACGATGTAAAAACAAGTGTGCATTGCCATGTAGCATGTCTTTACCTGCAGCAGTGCTCTTGCAGAATGAAAGGTGACCAATTTCAAATGTGTTTTCTATATCAGCTTGTGCTTGTCAAGTCAGCAGGTGTTTGTAATGAGGGTAATTGTGTGACAATATGAAGTTTGAAGAGAATTTTTGTTGAAGTAGCTGGGTTTTGAACTACGCTCTCCCACATGAAAGCCCATGGCATTAACCATGAGACCATTGGAGCTGTGGCAGAGTGGATTGTCAGGGGTTGGTTTGTATGTGTGCAGAAAGAGGCCACATTGCCAATGCAGTTGTTGACACTAAACTGCAATATATTATAACAATAAAGCAATGTTAGGACAATATTATAGTAAAACATCAAAATACTAACATATTAGTATTGTAAACACTGAACTACTGAGTTTAAATATTAATAAATTATGGTGCAGTACTGAGTAGGTACACCAGGGGGGCAGTATTGGACCAATACAAGGCTCCATTAACTCCCATTATAAATTATTAAACATTAATATTTAAAAAACTATAAGTTGTACAGGTACCAAAAGGCATAGCCATCATTTGGCACAGGAGCTTTACAGATATAAATTACAATGGCAGCTCTAGGACAAAGTATGCAGGAGGAGCAACGTGCCAAAGTGGAGTTGACTTGGATGGGAAATGAATCACAATAGTCTGCATTGCATTGGCAATGCACACTGATAAACAGTCATGGAGAATTGTGAAGGTTTAATACAGAAAATGTCCAAATTGTTTAGTCACATAATCAGACTAAACAGACAGGAACAGTTTTTCTGATCATTTTGTTTTTTTTTTTCTTCCCTTTTTGTAAACGCTACCTCCTTTTCTCAACAGGAGTTAAACGAAACCCTCGAAGTCTCTCTCTCTCACACACACAATAGAAAATACTGCATAAATTTTACATGACAGCTCCCTGGTTCATTAGGACTCGTGAGTTATTAGCTAATTTACAGCTGTGAAATTTCTAACTGCTATGAGTGAACTGAGGTGTCAGATTGGCTAAATGTGGTGTTGAATTTGATGTTTGATGGGAAGCCTCTAAATGTGTGTACCATTTTCAACATGTCATGTCATATAGTTTTGTTCGAGTGATGTAAATGTTTCCTCAAGGTTAATCCAGATAAAACACTTTTACCCCTAAATATTAATGTTGTTGCATCATTATTATCAATCCAAGCATGCATCTATACAGTATACAATCTGGTTATAGTGATAATTCTTTTAAAGGGGCAATATCATGTCAAATTAACTTTTTTGAGTTTTATATCATATTATAATGTTACACTCACATAAAAACATGACCAAAGCCTTGCTCTGACTCAGTCATGCATGTTTGAGAAATCCTGCAGCGTTTTTAGGAAGACATGCTGAGGAGCAAAACGACAGGTGGGGACCAGGAACGCCTCTGGGACGTGTCTTTAAGCCTAACTTCCTCATGGCAGAGCACACCCCCTCCCCTCCACCCCTCCCCACACAACCCGCCCATGACTCCTGCAGGAGTTTGTTTTGTCTCGCCACCTCCTGTCCTCCCTTCTGTGTGGTCCTATGTTGGGGCGTCCGGTGTCCACCCCTTAAAGCGGGGGTTGTGTCATTGTTTGGTTTTTRGGTTTCTGTTTTTTATGTTAGATTTTGGTTTTTGTTTAAGTGGATTTTCGGACTCAGTTCCTTTTTGTCTCAGGTGTGTTCAGTTTCTGATTAGTGTTGCCTTCGTCTCCTCAGGTGTTTTCTGTTCCCTCATTAGTTTTTTTCTGTGTATTTAAGCTCTGTCCTGTCTCTGTGTCGGTGTCCGGTCATTGTGCTGTAAAGTGTGTCTCGTTTTTCATGTTCTTTGTATTGAGTTTTTGCCATGTCTCCTAAAGAGTTTTTTCAGCTGCCTCGTCAGCATTTTGATTTAAAATAAAACCGTATTTTTGTTACATCAGAACCCTGCCGGTGCCCTGGGTCATTCTGTGCCTAAACCTGACAGATTGGAGTTCATCAAACAATAGATGTTTTACAAAGGGGACTACAAGCTAGCCTCCATGGCTAATTCTGGCATTTTCTGTAATATGCACTGTCCCTTCTTAAATAAACAAGGACAGTATTTTTCACTTTATCTATTTCTGTGTTCCCTATTAAGAAGTTTGACCCATAAATGACTGTACAGATGCAATCCAAATAACACAGTAAAACGCACCATGTTTATGTACAGTGCATCTCGTTTATTTAGTCCAGAAATGCCTACAAGTTCCTGTCAGGTGTGGTCCAATCTGGAATCAATTACAGTTAGCTGTTGWTGTATTATTGCTTAAAATCACAAGTATTCATTTATTGTGACAGGGCTGCTGAAGCTCACTGTTCATGCTTACTGTCTTGTAGTCCTGAGGCTGCGGGTTTGAGCCCCAGTTGAGTCAGGAAGGGCAGCCGACATAGAGCAACTTCCAAATCTTTCCTGCAAGTTTAGTCACTGGTGACCTCTGAACATTTCTTTTTTGTTTTGTTTTGAGATAATAAGTGACAGCCGTGGAAAGGAAAACTATAAAAGATTAATTTCCCCTCCTTTGTTGTTTAAACTGACCCTATAATGGCTCTAAAAGTGAAATAAGGATTCTGGTAACATTTGTAAATAATATGTAATAAACGAGGCCTGTGATTAAAAGAAACATTTCAATCACTCAATTTATAAGAGATCTGAGAGACGACGCCTCAATCCACCAACAGCGGTTAAACACAGACTCCAACAAATGAAATATACTTGTTTATTATGTTACAGTCATAGAAGRTGCCTGCAGCAGCTCCTCCTGCGCCCTGCAGCACTCCTGTCCCTGAGTTCCAGCTGTGTGTCATGAGGCACAGCAGATAGAGAGGCTTCATGAATTTAATTCACCATTTACTTGATTGCTCCTTATTCACTGCATTAACATTATATCCAAAACAATGAAGCCATGGCTGGTTAAGATTTCGAACAGAAGTGACAGTAATTGTCTGCGGTGACACTTTTCCTTCTGTCTGTGCACTCGCTGCTGTGTGCAGCACCACAGCATCAGGATCAGGTTGTTTCAAACCTTTTTTTCCTGCAGATTACAACTTAAAAAACAGCTTGTTATAATAATAATGACATCATTCTAAAGGTTAACCATGTGTTTGTTCTCAGTGTGTTAAACTGTGTGCAGCACTTCTCAGCCCTGAGCTGGTTGAAGAAGTCTGTTTTTTTTTTCTCAAACATTTTGAGTAACTCCTTTAATTAAAGACAGTCACCTTACATTAATATGTTTTTTCCTTCTTTGGTCACAAACAGCTGACTTCCACAGTTGTACAAAGGAGGGCGATCAACACKTTCATGAACATATGGTCAATCAAGGTTTGTTGGACTGATGATGAAAGGTTTTAGCTTATTAACCAATTAAGTAAAGGTTCTGTGTTGTTCTGTGATGTGATAAGATAATTTATGGCTTGTAAAGAAAAACATACTTAGATATCCCACTCATCAAACAGTGATGGGTAGACATGGGCACCAGAGACCCCTGTGACCCTGAGAGGAAGAAGTGGGTAAAGAATAAATAAATAAATAAATATATTACTAGAGGRGCTAATGAAATGAAATGTTCACCAGATGTTGGTAACAACCCAAGTGATCCATACATACAAAGAAATCAAACCATAAATGTCCAGAAATGAKGTTATTTGTAATAATGTGGAATGGCACAGGGAAAAAAGTATTGAACACATGAAGAAAAGGAGGTGTAAAAAGGCATGGAAAGCCAAGACACCAGCTGAACTCTCTCAGTAATTAGAAAGCAAGCCTGCCTCGTCAGTGCAAGTTAATATCAGCTGGTTCAGTCCRAAATGATGGCCAGGTATCACACAAGAACCATCTGATGATGGGTAAAAGTAAAGAGCTCTCTCAAGACCTTCACAACCTTATTGTTGCAAAGCATAATGATGGCATCGGTTACAGAAGAATGTCCAAACTTCTGAAGGTTCCAGTGAGCACTGTTGGGGCCATAATTCAGAAGTGGAAAGAACATTATTTCACCATAAACTGACCATGACCAGGTGCTCCTCACAAGATTTCTGACAGAGGAGTGAAAAGAATTATCAGAAGAGTTGTCCAAGAGCCAAGGACCACTTGTGGAGAGCTTCAGAAAGACCTGGAATTAGCAGGTACAATTGTTTCAAAGAAAACAATAAGTAATGCACTGAACCACCATGGCCTGTATGCACGCTCACCACGCAAGACTCCACTGCTGAAGAAACAGCATGTTGAAGCTCCTTTAAAGTTTGCTGCACAACATTTAGACAAGCCTGTGTAATACTGGGAGAATATAGTCTGGTCAGATGAGACCAACATTGAACTGTTTGGATGCCAGAATACGCATCATGTTTGGAGGTCAAATGGCACTGCACATCAGCCCAAAAACACCATACCAACAGTGAAGTTTGGAGGTGGGAACATCATGGTGTGGGGCTGTTTTTCAGCATATGGTACTGGCAAACTTCAAATAATTGAAGGAAGGATGAGTGGAAAAATGTACAGAGACATTCTTGATAAAAATCTGCTTCCATCTACCAGGATGATGAAGATGAAACGTGGCTGGACATTTCAGCAAGACAATGAGCCCAAACACAAAGCCAAGGAAACTCTCAGTTGGTTTCAGAGAAAGAAACTAAAGCTGCTGGAATGGCCCAGCCAATCACCTGACCTGAATCCAACAGAAAATCTATGGAAAGAACTAAAGATCAGAGTTCATAGAAGAGGTCCACGAAACCTTCAAGATTTGAAGACTGTTTGTGTGGAAGAATGGGCCAAAATCACACCTGAGCAATGCATGCCACTAGTTTCTCCATACAGGAGGCGTCTTGAAGCRGTCATTGACAACAATGGCTTTTGTACAAAGTATTAGATAAATTTCAGTCAGAAAGTGTGTTCAATACTTTTTCCCTGTGCCATTCCACATTATTACAAATAACTCCATTCTGGACATTTATGCTTTGATTTCTTTGTATGTATGGATCACTTGGGTTGTTACCAACATCTGGTGAAAATTTCATGTCATTAGCACCTCTAGTAATATATTTACTGAGAAAAATGGTGACGTGTTCAATACTTATTTTACCCGCTGTAGTTGCATATAAATAATCTCAAACTCAGTGTGCTCAGAAGGCCTGGCTACAAAACACTATATAAAAAATAATTTATATATAAAAATAATAATACAAAAATAATATATCCAGACATCAAGGATAAAACCTTGTCTGAGGTAAACCTATCACCTCTCATCCTGCTGAGAGCATCCTCTCTACACTGAAGCAAGGTGGTGGCAGCATCATGCTGTGGGGATGTTTTTCAATGACAGGGACTCACAAACCGATTACAGCTATATGAGTTAAAGTAGGCTGAATATAAACTCTCTACTTATCAGTTTTGTGTAAAAAATAGTTTTATTAATGAATTTGGAGTTTTTTTGTAAAATGTATGCATTTATTTAACAAAAAACTGTGAGGATGTGTGTTTTTTTGTTCTGTGTCCACCCTGTGTCGCCACATTTTAGTTCTCCTCAGCTTGTTTTTCATTCTCAATAACCATCCTCACCTGTCTTCAATCCCTAATCAGTTCTCCCTCCAGCTGTTTTTTTCCCCTCTCCCTCTGTCTGTTTAAATCCTGGTCTTGTCCTCCATATCCTCGCTGGTTCATTGTTGGTCTTCCACTGTTTTGATGTTCCTCGTCGTCCTCAGAGTTTTAGTTCTTTTTGTTGCCCTGTCAGCTTTTTGTTTTGTTTTGCTAATTTTTTTTTAATTTAAACTTCATCCTCCTGGATTTGAGTTCGTCCCTCTCTGCATCCCAACACAATGAACCAGCCACCTTACGAACTCACCGGGAGAAACAGCATTTTCGAGTTTGCTGCAAGGGAGAGCCTCTTCTCCCCGTTCTGTGAGTGGGTCAGCTAAGACGGCGACCAGGTCGGATCTGGGCCAGCTGCCACAGTCTGTCATCTTGGTGGGTGGTTAAAAAAAATCAGATTTTTTTCTTCAYTAAATCAGGATCAGGCATTAAGACCTGCAGTGTGAAGGTAGCCTTAGTCTAAAGTTTAACATAAATTATGGTGAGTGATAAGTATCCATTTGTGGAATGTTGTGTCATTCATTTGTTAATGTAATTGCATGTAGCTGTTTATAAATGAACAGATATTGTTGTGTCTTACTCTTAAACATGCAGGCAGACTGAAAAACATTAATCCTCCATAAGAACAGGATTCCTAGGGGGCAGGTGGAATAGATGAGGTGTGGTGGTGCTGGGG
>NW_013952913.1:158290-159785 GCF_001266775.1 Austrofundulus limnaeus | reverse complement strand
CTAATTAGCACATGTAGGGCAGAATGCAAGTGCACAGCCTTTGCAGATATGTTTCTTACACCTGCAGCACACAGTATGTGTTTTACAGTCCTTCTTTTGAGGGCTGAACTGACATCTCTTCCTCTTACTTGCCCGAGCTGGGGAAGTGGCCTGGATGTTCACCGGTTCTGTGGGGGTGACTTCCTCCTGAGGTCTGTGACCATCTCCTTCATCTTGCTGGCATTGATTTGGAAAGCATTGGTCTCACACCAGCCAACAAAGTCACTGACGCCCCCCTGTATTCCTCGTCATTCCCGTCTGATACGCTTCCAATGATGGCTGTATCATCTGAGAACTTCTGAAGGTGGCAGTGGTCCGTGTTGTACCTGAAGTCTGACGTGTACAGACTGAATAGAGAGGGTGAGAGGACCATGCCCTGTGGTGCCCCCATGCTGCAGGCTACCACATCAGACACACAGTCGCGGAGTCTCACATACTATGGTCTGTTGGTGAGGTAATCAATGGTCCATGCTGTCAGCTGCCTGTCCACTCCGGCTCCCTCCAGCTTCCCTCTCAGCAAAGCAGGCTGAATGGTGTTGAAAGCACTGGAGAAGTCAAAGAACATGGCCCTCACGGTGTTTCCTGCTTGCTCTAGGTGAGAGAGACATCTGTGCTGCAGGTAGATGGCAGTGTCCTCCACCCCGATGCTGGGCTGGTAGGCAAACTGCAGGGGGTCCAGCGCTGGGCTTATCACAGGACGAAGATGGTGCTGGATGAGCCTCTCCATAGTCTTCATCAAGTGAGAAGTCAGAGCCACAGGTCTGTAATGGTTGGGCTCCCTGGGATGTGTGATCTTTGGTGTGGCTGGAAACCTCCAGTTCTTCCAGCTGCTGAGTCATGGTTGTGACAGACTGACTACTTAATTTATCTTTAATGAATGGTTTTGTGCCACAGAGCTTTAAGGTTGCTGGAAACCTGATCTTGATTCAGGAGTTCTGGCCAACTATAGACCTATATCTAATCTCCCATTCATCTCAAAAATTCTTGAGAAAATAGTTGCAAACCAACTATGTGAACATCTGGATAGAAATAATTTAAATGAAGCATTTCATTCAGGGTTTAGAGCTCATAGCACAGAAACAGCACTGATTAAAGTTACTAATGATATTCTCATGACCTCAGACAGTGGACTTGTGTCCATTCTTGCCCTGTTAGATCTCAGTGCTGCATTTGATACAATTGATCACAATATTTTATTACATAGACTTGAACTTGATATTAGGATTACAGGAACAGCTCTGAAATGGTTTGAGTCTTGTTCAACTGATAGATTTCAGTTTGTTAATGTTAATAATGAATCTTCTGCTTACACCAGAATTAGTCATGGAGTTCCTCAGGGTTCGGTGCTTGGACCAATCATCTTCACTTAATATACAGTGGTTTGCAAAAGTATTCATACCCCTTGAACTTTTCCATATTTTGTCACATTACAACCACAAACATAAATATATTTCAC
>NW_013952913.1:148015-154745 GCF_001266775.1 Austrofundulus limnaeus | reverse complement strand
GGGGTCACAAGTTTTTGCCATGGATATTTTGTGGGTCAGTAGATAAAAAGTTTGGGAACCACTGTTTTAAATGACTTCCGCCCATTGCTCATCTTTAGCAGCCTCCTGCTGCAACGCGCTTCAAATATAGAAATATATTTAAAGTGTTATAAATTATTTATTCAGTATTTAAGTAAATTAATATTTATTATTAATTTGTTTAGATTGATTGGAGCAGCCATAAATTACACAACGCATGGACACGTACTTCACTTCCTGCCCTCCATTTTTGCAGACGTCACATGAAACTAACCGATTGTCTTTAGATTTTTATTATCTCTTCATCCTTTAATATTTTGTCTCCTTAAATATGTTTAGTATTTTTTCTTCTTTTCCTCAACCACCTTCTTTTTCTCTGTCCATCTTCTACTCAACTACTCTTTGTTTATCTTCTGCTTTTCTTTCATGTAACCCAGATGCCCCCCCCACCCCCTTTTGTCTGAATATATTCATAAGCAGGAGGTAATCACATGGAGGGAAGGCATCCTCCAACTTCCTCTCAGGAGCAGGGATAGCTGGGCACACYGTGCTGTTGATCCACATGCAAGCTAATATTATGTTGAAGTGATTGGCTCTCATCAGAATCGAACCTTGCAATGATGCTGGAAGACAACAGAAGAGGAAGAAAAACCCCATCTCTATTCCGCCCTGCCTTAATTTGCATCGCATGCTAAAACGCATGAATCGGACCCATTAACTGCGAGCCCGTGCTGTGTTTTGGATGAACGCGAGGGGAGGGGGGCTGTCATATCTTTTGATTTGCTTGATATGAAAACAGTGGTGGCTTGCAATCAGTGGAACCTGTGGTTTATTTGGGGTGAAATGAGATTTTTTATTGGGATGTTTGCATCTCGATGCAATTTGCTAGCTTTATTGTGGCCGACCCAGGAGCATCCTTGCTTGATTTTACAGTAAATTTGTCATGGGGCCAATACAAGAGCTGAAAGTGAATCTGGTTATTTATTTACATGGAAGKAAACAGCCCCACTTTGTTCAAATGTTCTGACAAATGATGGAATGAGGATCCCAGCTGGCTGTAGGAGCAGGAGTCTGCTTTAAAGGTAGCCAATCAGGAGGCCAGATGTTCTACATATTCCTACAGCCAGAAAAAAAAAATCACTTGTCTGAGAGTTACATTAGGACTCAGCTTCCTCTGGGGTAGACCTGAGACCTGTCCTGGTTTTAGAGCCCTCCTCTCTCCAGCTAGCTGCTGAAACAGATACCAGCTCCCCATGACCCTGTATGAAGAAGTGGGAACAGGAAGTGAGCTGGGGTCGGATTTATAAAGCTTACGTACGCACAATATGAGCCCAGAAAATTGCGTACGCCACTTTTTACACCAAAGTTGTGATTTATAAAATCCAAACTTGACGTAAACGATGTATAATTTACAGATATTTAGCTAAAATTTGACACAAAATTTTAATTCTAACAAATTACACAAGATCTTGTGATCTTAAGGTTTGACAAAAAAATCTTCTCATCATAAAACGATTTGAGTCTGAATTTCATGAAATATTGCTCAGCCTTTTACCTTTAAATGAAACATCTGTAAAACAAAAGTTTCAAGCTCTGTAAGACTTTTTTCCTCCACAGAATAGTATCTGATTWTTAGTTTTTATAACAAAATTAAAAATGTATTCTGAGGCATCTCAATAATACAGAAACAAAAGGTTGAGTCCTCTGGAGGAGTTCTTCTTCCTCCAGAGGACCTACTCAACTGTTTTTATGTCTATTTGTGAAAGCTGACTCAGAATTCACACTTTTGTGTTTCTGTATCTAGTTATTTATTTATTTATATTTTAATCAACRGATTTCTGGAAATTTAATGATATTTCAACTGTTTATGAGTCAAAATGTTCAGCTTGATCTGCAATAGTGYGCTATAACTTTTATCGTGCGTTGTTTAAACTTTCTGAATTATTTGTTTTATTACAAAGATTTCCCCAAATCTCTTCAGTTCCTTTAAACACATTTTCTCAGAATTTGACTTTATTTGCTCTATTTCTGTTTTCTCAGCATAAATCTGGTTTTCTAATTTTAGCGTTCAGTTTCAGTCTTAGTACATTTAGCTACTATTAGCAAATTACATTTTTAGCTGCTGTTTGGCTAATTGCAGCTTTAAGTTATGTGTTTAAATCTAGTTTTTACTTACTTCACTTTGGCTTTAAGGTCAGTAAGCTTTTCTAAACTTTGATTTTATCTATGTTTTATGCTAATTTAAACTTTTAGCCACTATTTTGTTCATTTAAATTGGAATAAAGCTCTTCTGATTTTAGTTTCTGTTCTTCTTCTGCTTCAGTTTCAGCAGTTATTCAGRGTGTAACAATTTATTTTAGCAGAAAACTTTCAGTTTCTTTCATTTCTCTCTGAAAACGACTCTAAAAACACCTCGGCATTTAATTTGAACATTCAAAAACAAAGGGATATTTATATTTGTGTGTGAGTATTTGAATATTTGAATAAATCAGACGGGAAGCATCACAGAAAGATTGATCACGCTCAATAAAAACGGGGCACCTGCGGTTTCATCGATACAGTTTAGTTCCTTTCTGCTGATAAAAAGAGACGAGTAAAGAGACGATGAACAAACGAACATGATAAATTCAGATAACGGTGGTTTCATAGACACCGCTGGTGCTGCGGTGCAGACCTGACTTGTTTACCGATGCGTTCTTCATTAGATCATCAGATTGATAAATTACAACAGTAAGCAAGAAGTTTAGTGAAGCAGCACCACACCATGTTTCTAACACTGTGACCTTGATGAAAAATCATTACACTTTCATGCACATTACACAACATACATGTCCTATCCATCTTTTGGTTAATCAGTATTTATTTCTGTRACTAATGCCGGAGTCTGCACACGTCTCCAATTAGAAGAAATGTTCCATAGACTGTATGTACCTGCAGAGAGAACAGGTGAAGAACAGAGGAAGGCTGGTTTTCACCATGGTCCTTGATGAAGTTGTCAGCCAGGCGTATGTGAGCACACTGGATGATAATGTGGAATGACACGTCTGAAATGAGAGCCRGGTTGCCATGGCGAGCTGTGGGGAGGACAGTGTCCTCAGGGGCCCAAATAAAACAAGCTGTAAATGATGTTTGATTGGGACTGAGATCATGAAACTGTTCAGGTTGACCGTATTATCTGCAGCTTACTCGGGCCTGTCACTGTTTCTTTTTCCAACTATGCACCTATGTTTGAGTAGTAATCACTGCTAGTTCTGATACAAGTACTTTTTAGTTACAGAAAATAGGTTGAAAAATAAAAACTGAAAACAAAACGGCAAAATAAAGAAACAGCTACATCTTCTGTTTATGTTTGACTGCTGAACAGGAGCTGAAAATGTCCTCAAACTGYACTTTGAATCAAAATGTGTTATGTTTGTGTCCTCAAGTTGTGAACATGACTAGTCCTGTCCACTGTGTGGCACTGGTCCACTGTGCATGMGCATGCTGCGTCAGCCCGCTGTTGAAGAGAAGAAGAGAGAAAGGAAGACATGATGTTTTTCCCTCCAGGAGAACGAGTGTGTTTTCTGCAATTCTGTTACAATAAAGTGTGGAGATGAGGAGGACATACATCTGACTCCAGCCACTTTATTCCTTTGAGTTCATCACTGTTCATGCTGCCRTGCTCAACAAAACAGGAAGTTGTTTGCATCAAACTATGGAATATTCAAATAGATTTTAAACCCTGATTTCTTAAGATCAAAAGTGAAACTGAGGACATTTTTATTTTTATTTTTTTAGACAACCTACGGTGAGGCAGAAAAAAAGATGACAACTTTGTCCACAAATAACTGATTAAAAGTAACAAACTATAAATTGTAACCTTTGTGTTGATATTGATTTGGGAAATTAATGTCCGCCCCAGTAATATTTATGCTCACGAMCCGCCACTGGCAGAGGATGGCACCATCTATGAAAGTGTTGTGTTTTACAACCACAGTCAAGCCCTGCTCCTGTTCCTCCTCCTCACAGTTTCTCAGCAGCTCCACCCTCTCAGTAATCAGCTCGTTGTCCTCACCTGCTCCATGCTGTATTTAACTCAGTCACTATCCACAGTTCCTTGCCAGGTTGTCATTAGCCTTGTCAGTGATTTTCCAGCGTTCTTGTCCCATGCCTCGTTTTTGCCTTGCCTTGCCTCCTTGACCCTGTTTCTGCTTTTTGGATTAATGATTTCTGCCCGAGCCCCTCCTGGATTTGTTTGGGATGTCTCTCCTGTTGACGACTCACGCCTGTGCTCCTGGATACCTGTCTTTCGCCTTGCCCCATAACGGTACGACCCCCTCTTTGATCTTACGGTTTATGACCCACGCACCCCAACCTGATTTTAAGAGTAATGTTAAGACATTTAAAKCTGTAGAACCTTCTCAAAGCTCTGTGTTTGACTCCTGCCTGCATCTCAACCACTCTTCTCCCTAACAAACCCATGACACTTCGCGGGACCAACAGTGACATCTTTAATGTGAACCTGAGTCTCGCGTTGTTTCTCATTGGAACCCTGCTGTTTACACAAGGTTAGTGGCTGTTATCATATTAGTTCCATTTGTCCTGTCGGCCACTAACATTTTGTTCCTGTGTTTATTAGAGATACCAACCCAGGAAGCAGTGACTCTCCAGATCCCTCCAAAAAACTTTGTCACCTCCAATAAATACTTTAAACCTTCTTTTGTGTTCGGCTGTTTAACGTTTAACAGAGCTTGAAGTCAGAAACTTAAAAGTTTTTATTTCTTTCAGGCTTTCACATGCAATTAATTAATTTTAAATTTAATCATTTCAATTATCTACACTTTTGTTTATTTCCTTCTTCAAATAATYATATATTTATTCCAATTGACATTTTACAAAGGTTTTTAGGATTACTGCATTTTTACACATTAGTGTGTATCTATCATGCATCAGGACATTTCTATTTTTTTCTCCATTTTTAATGGTACAAATTGAGCTCCTCCCACTCCTCAGTTCCATCCCTGTTTTGGTACAGAGTGACATTACAGCAAATACAAATGCGGCTGTGGTGTAGTGGTAGAGCAGCTGGCTCTACCTCTAGACCAGAGAGTCATGGGTTCGACTCCCTGCCATGCCCACATGCTGTGATGTCCTTGAGAAAGACAACCAACCCCCAAATGCTCACATAGCTGCCTGCTGCTCCACTTGGGTGTTTCTCCTGTGTGATGGGTCAAATGCAGAACACAAATTTAATCACTGCATGGGAACATGCATCTGTCTGCTGAACATGACAAATAAAGCACCTTTACCTAATATGGGTTCCACAGTCTTTATAAGTAAGCTCTGCTGCGTAAAACCTTTTTAATGCTTTGTTTCAGAGAGACACCAAACACACGCCTTGGTGTGTGGCATCTTTAGCCTTTTGTCCACCTGTATTACGCTGGGTTATAACTTTGGTTTAGACTGGCCTAATTGCACACAAATCCTTAGAACCGATAAAATCAAAAACATCAACATGCTCACGTCAAGCTTACCAATCAACTGGAAGGAGACATAAGGAAATTGTGATCAATAAACGGAAGTCTGAATAAAATGACAGAAAACCAGTTGATTTTTCTCCTAAAATCTTTAGTCTTAATCTCTGACTCCAATCAGGCCTGCAGAAGCAGGTGGAGCCGGTGACATCCAGGGCAGAACTTTGTATTGGAACTGATCAGAAAGACCTCCAGAGTCCAAACCAGACATTATCAGTCAAAGCACAAATCACCAGAGTTCAGATCTGTTTCCACCCAACGCGGCCTTCAGACCGATCTAAGCATGGGTGGGTGGGTGGAGTCAAAGCTTTCTTCTCACGTTGTCATTCCAGGGAGGTTTTATCAGCTTGTAACCAAGGTCACAGCTGCAGGGATCCAATGATGAACATAAATTATTAGGACAATCGGCCTTATTTCACTGCTTTACATCTTAACTGCACCTCTGTGCTGCGAAAAGTGCCAATATTCCAGATTCGTTTACCACCTCGCCTCTCCCGTATGAAACTTCACCCAGGTGTAGCCTCACTCCTCACGGTCACGCTGCTGAACTGTGATCCTCGTCAGAACCACATCCAGTCTGCGACTTAAATCTCCCAGCATCTGAGTCTGTGCGTTTGCAGTACGCAAGGTCCCTGACAGCTTTTCACAGGCSGTGACTGCTGTCAGGATCATTTTCATTTTCTGATAAACCACGACTCCTCCACTGCCGATCAGCAGGAATCCGATTATCATAAATCCGAATATAAACACATCTTCGACGTCCTCAGTGGAGGACAGGCAGATCAGAATCCACCCCTGAAACTCTGCCCGCCGCGACAGTTCCACTAGGACAGCTGCGCTCCCCTCGCTCCAATGTGGAAAAAATAGTGTCAATTGCATTCAGAGACCAGTTGACCAGATCCATAATTCTTTGTTGTCGAACGATGGGTAGAAGAAAGCATTATCAAGAAAGCAAAACAAAACACCCTTTTTATCAGCTGGCGTCTGCGCCATGCTGAATCTAATGGAGACTACACAAAAACTGACTGATGAATAATGATGAATCAACCTCTTGACGTATGTCTCCAACGTTCTGGTCACACCTCTGGAGGTGTTGACATTTACACTCACCGGCCACTTTATTAGGTACACCTGTCCAACTGCTCGTTAACACTTAATTTCTAATCAGCCAATCACATGGCGGCAACTCAGTGCATTTA
>NW_013952913.1:130828-145205 GCF_001266775.1 Austrofundulus limnaeus | reverse complement strand
GTATTAGATAAATTTCAGGAAGTGTGTTCAATACTTTTTCCCTGTGCCATTCCACATTATTACAAATAACTTCTATGGATCACTTGGGTTGTTACCGACATCTGGTGAAAATTTCATGTCATTAGCACCTCTAGTAATATATTTACTGAGAAAAATGGTGACGTGTTCAATACTTATTTTACCCGTTGTATCTCAGCCTCATGCGCTGCTGAAAATAACAGCACACGCGCGCACACACCAACACCCACACACACCTTTGCGAGTGGCAAACTCATTTTTACACTCCATTACTTATTTAGACAGTTTTCTCACTTGTTCTCCATTTTATCTATAGTTTCCTGCATCTAAAAATCATTTCTGATCCCACAGAGAGGAATCCGAGCAGAATCTCACGTGCTGGACACATTTGCATCTATTTTACAGATTTAAATGGAGGCGTGTCAGGGAAGGTGTCTCAGGTGCGCTCAGTTCCACGTTCATTGGGATGTATAAAGGAAAGGTGCACAGGAACCTGCATGCTCACACTTTTTTATACATGTGAATATTTAGGTGCGGCGCACTTTTCTGAAATTGTCTGTACGCCAACTTTTAGTGTGAAAGCTGTACAATCCTTCATGCATGAGGCCCCAGATGTCTGAGTCGGCTAAAAGTGACTAAGTGTGGCAAAGGAAAGGAGGAATTTGTTTTCTGGCCCTCTGCTTTGCCCACCTGTGAGTAAATAGTGTAGAGAAAATCAAACTAAGCTTATATTTTATTACACAACCTGAACGGCTGCCAGTTATCTACTGTAAGCAACTGTAAGTTTTTTCAGATTTAATTCAGCTTGTTTTAAAAAAAACTTTTTTCCCACATAAGTTTAAAATGTAAAACAGAAAAACTGTACTTTGACATTGTTTTTTTTTTTTATTTGAACACATGAAATGGAACTGGTTCTGACTTACAAACAGGACTTTTCCACTTCTGATAAATTAATACTTTGCTTCCCAAATATTGGAGGCTGTGAGGTGTCAGGTGGGGTGCCATTGAGATCTTAGAAAAAANAAGACCACAGTGTATCGAAACTGAGACAAGACCACAGTGCATCAAGACCAAGTCAAGATCAAGACCACAGTGTATTGAGGCCGAGACAAGACCACAGTATATCGAGACCGAGACAAGACCACAGTGTATTGAGACCAAGTAAAGATCAAGACCACAGTGTATCGAGACCAAGACAAGACCACTGTGTATCAAGACCAAGTTGAGATCAATACCATAGTTTATTGAGACTGAGACAAGACCACAATGTATTGAGACCAAGTCAAGATCAAGACCCTAGTGTATCCAGACTGAGACAAGACCACAGTGTATTGAGACAGACAAGACCACAGTGTATCGAAACTGAGACAAGACCACAGTGTATCAAGACCAGTAAAGGACTTTGCTACAAGGCAAATTGCTAATGCTAGCTAACGTTAGTGACAATAAAAGTTTGACGTAGTTCCCACGGTCTCTGAAAATGAAATATCAGAATTTACATGTCGCTGTACGCTTTCTTCTGGATGTTGTTTTAGAAATATATTATTTATGATTTATGCAACCAATGTGAAATCTCCTCAGTTGTGCTCTTGCGTGGTCTTGAAATATAATCCGAAGTCTTTGATGTCCGAGACTAAGACAAGACCAGGACCATCAAAATGTGCTCTTAAGACCGGTCTTAAGACACAACACATTATTGATGGAGGGGATAAACGAAGGGTTTGCTGCTGCTGGAGTGGGATGAAGTCACTCCTGTCCTCGTAGACGCTCACAGATGTCCGGCGTGAAGCCAACAGCACCTCTGGGCAACATTAAAGCAGTTTTATGTGATTTAAATCCTCGCTTCTTTTCCCATTAAATCTCCATCTGCCGCTCCCGTCATCTGACTTTCTGCAGGGTTTTATTGCAACTCTAAATCTGTTTGTGACTGAAAAGGAGAAATGGAATGAAGCTCTGGCTGAAATCTGAAACACGACGAGGTCACAAAAATCAAGTTTCTGACGACTGAAAGAGTCTGTTCCCAGGCAGGATGGTGGCTCTGATCACAGGGTGATTTAATGCCAGCGGAGGGAAGATGAGACTTTAACATGTTAAGTGGTTTATTTTAAATGAGTTTATCTTTTCTAAATGCAATCAAAGTGTCAATGACTTATCCTGTTTGCTCCGTATCGCTCACTAAATCTACAGCCCATCATGTTTGGTCCACTTCTCCATCAGTCACACTCTGGACATGTCTCCAGTCCATCACAGGGACACATGGAGACAAATGGGACAACCCTCTCACTCCCACCTGCAGGGTTTTGGTTCTGTGGCTGGAAAACAACGCCACATTCACAAACCAGTCCAGCGACCAGTTTTTGTTTATTTCCCACCGGAGCTGAAGGTCAAAGCAAACTAAACTCATTAGGGTTATTGTAATGTCACACAACACCATAATCCCACCAATCAGAGGCCGAGAGACAGAACAGGAAGTGGCAAAGGAAACAACCACATCCTGGCAGCAGACCAGCACACACACATACACACACACAAAGACACATATTTAACCTACCATGAGCTGTCGTTGATCTCATCGGCTTCTGGTAAGTCTCCTAAATATTAATTTAATTTGAACAAATGCTGACCGAGACCAGAAATAAACAAACAAAAACATGAATTTTACACAGATCAAAGTGATTTCAAAATAAAAGCATTTTGGTTTTGGCTCATTGTGATCAGATATCAGTAACAATTATTAGTTTTGTGATAATCAGAATACTTTATTTACAGTTGTTACAGCTGCAGCCATTCTAGTAATGTAATTAGAGAATAAAAGATAAACTCACTAGAATAAAATAAAATATAACAGTAGGGTTAGGTGAAAAAATCAAATAAAATATTGAACATAATATAGTTAAAAAGTGTCTCAGATGATGTTGGATAATAGAACACATCTCAAAGATCTTAATTTGCACATTTTAATAAAGACAAAACAACACGACAGCTAATTATTTAATTAATTGTTCCTTTTTTGTGTTTGGTTTGAAACAAAAACTTTTAAAGGAGTGTGTAATGTCTTGTTTGTTAAAAAGAAAAACATGAATGAGTGGGGTCACGTCTATAACTCAATAATGTTTGATCAGCCTGTGTGGAATAAATCAGGAACTGAATATGAATTGCTCAGATTGAATCTGAATGTGCAGAATTTGAAATTGACTGCATTGGTTTGAAAATGACTTTCACTGAACTGCAATTGAAATTGAATTTAATGTTTTAAATTTGAATTAATTTGCTTTGAAACTGTAATTTGGTTCATTAAAAATTCAGTTTGACTACTTTCACTTTCAGTTCCATAATTCAGATTTTTGTGTCACATCCTGGTCCTTGAGAAAGCCAGGCAGAGTAATCAAACACAGATCCACAGATTTATGTTTCACTTTGGTGAAGCTTCCCTTACTGAAAATCTTGTAATGATAGTAATATTGTCTATAGGTAAAATTAATCACTGCAATAAAATAACTTTGTTTTTGTCACTTTTGTGGTGGTTTGCATCAACTAAGCAAAGCTTCACCAAAGTGAAGCATAAATCTGTGGATCTGTGTTTGATTTCTCTGCCTGGCTTTCTCAAGGACCAGGATGTGACACAAAAATCTGAATTATGGAACTGAAAGTGAAAGTAGTCAAACTGAATTTTAATGAACCAAAATACAGTTTCAAAGAAAATTCATTTGAATTAAAACCATTAAATTCAGTTTCAAACCATTAAATTCAGTTTCAATTTATGCACATTCAGATTCAATCTGATTGTGCATACCCGCTGGCCGGGGTGGCTGCTGGGTTTCTGGGGGTGGATGGCTGGGGGGGTGCACTTGGTCACTGACGGTGTGGTGGGGTGGTCATGGGTGTGGCTTCTTTGCGGCGGGGGCTGGCCGGGCGTCCTGGTGCGGCCCGGGCCGGGCCTTGGCTATCTGCTCCTCTCCACCTCAGAATGATTGGGTCTACCTCCTGGGTTCAGGTGTGTGCGGCCTCCATTAGTGGGTGGGTACATGTCCTGGACCTGGGGGTATAGAGTGTGTATCGGGGGTATGAGTGGAATGTGGCGTCCTTGTATGTCTTTGACTGAGTGGGGGTGAGGATGAGGGTGGGATGGTGCGATTGTGTATGTTTGGGTATTTGTCAGGCTGCGGTCTGGGCTGCCCCTCCTGCTGGTTTATCTGGGGGGCCCGCTGCTAGTCGGCCCCCCGGTGGGGTGTGTGGCTGGCCGCCGGCATGCTGGGAGTTCCCAGGGTCTGGGTCTGGGCGCTGGGGTGTGTGCCGGCCTGGCCTGGTGACTGCCTGTTGGGGCTCGGGGCCTCTGGGCCTGTCGGGCTTTGGCCTGGAGGGGGTGCGCCCTGGGGGCCCGGACCTCTGTGCCCTTTCCTGGATRTGCTCTGGTYTGGRGGGTGCCGGTGGGGCCCATGAGTTRGTCGCTGCTGGCCCCGGGGGCTGTGCGTGTGGTCGCTGGGGGGAATCTCCCAGTTCTCCCCTATGGTCTGATCTGGGGGGTGGGTGGGCGGATCTTCCCGTGCGGGTGCCCCTTGGGGCTCTGGTCTTCCCTATGTCTGCCTCGTGTCTTGGCGGTTGGGTCTCGGTCCTCCACAGTCACTTTTAAATATTCCATTGGAGAAATCTTGTATATACACGCATGTTCACAACTGCTCACAAACAGGTGTTCTGATCCGGGGGGTTCTGACTGGTCACTGAGTGTGTATATATGTCTGTGTGTATATACAGACAATATTTATGAATGTAGGCATGTATGTATGTATATCTTTATATGTGTGTGTATGTGTATATATTTATATATGCCCTCCATGTATTTATCCATTTATTTTTCAGGTGAGCGGACAGATGTTGGGTGTGTGGTCCTGTGTTTTGTTGGTGTATATTCAATATACTTCTAATCACTATTTCAGTCTTTCTATCTTTCTAATTACTTCTCTCTCTCTATTTTCTCTTCACAAAAAAAATCATAATGGTGTGGAGAGGATGACTATAAGGGGAGAAGGGAGGCCATCCAAAAAAAACATCCTGATTCAATCTGAACAATTCAAATTCAGCTCCAGCTGGCACAAAATTTATCCCATAAACCTGATTCAAGATGGCTACCTTGTCAACGTTAGCTTACAGCTCAGTCAGTTTTACAGATATTCAGCTAAAATTTGATCTGGTAGTAGCTGAAAGTCATTCACAAAACATATTTGGAGCATTAACACATCATGATGAGTGAGCCTGTGCATGATGTTCTTTCTAAGGTCATGCTCCGGCATGAAGGGCGGCTTCACATTCATTTACCTTGTTTTGTTTCAGTGTAATTATTTGAAATTAGTTCTGCAATAATCAAACATTAACAGCATGTGATATGAGATGTGTGTGCGTCCTGTTAGACATTTTTTAGGTTTTAAATCCTATTAATGTTTAAAGCTTCACACAGTTTCCTGCCTCGTCTTTGGCTGTGCTCTCCTCTCAGGCAGGCCTGCACAGGTTTCTCTGCAGCCCATCATTAAAACTGCTGACACATGCAGACTTTCCACAGGGGTATCATTTGTCTGAAGTTCAGCCGGCAGTGGAGGACTCAGCCTGCAACACCTCCTCAGTGTCACACAGCGCTGACACACGCTGCACAACTCCAAAAATAAAATAAATAAAAAAACAGACAACAAAAAGATGGTTTCAGATTGTAAAGCAAGCTGTTTCTGCTAAACTCAGAGTGAAACCAGAACATCGAGTGTTGCCCCGATTCAAATTTCTGGACTCATTAATCCTAGTTGTTGGGAACCTTCAGCAGGTTCTGATGATAAAAGACCAGAAATGTGGAGCAATAAACAGAGGAGAAAAGCAGTCCTCCGTAAACCACCAGAAATAAACCCAGGAAAGCATGTGGGCTGATGATGGACGGGTGTGGGACACTGCAGGAAAAAAAACAAACTAATGAAGTAATTTTGTGTTTTAAAATGCTTTATTTAAACAGCTGGGAGGAAGGAATTCACATTCCACCAAAAATATGTTCCAATAATGAAACAAGAGTTTGACCTGTTCAGGACAGAAGTTGTAGATGATGTAATTGAAGTCTGTATTTAAGATGACTCAAATATCAAATTTTAGCTCAGTGTTTATAAATCTGGCAGCCATGTTTGTCTTTGCTAAAGTTGCTTAGCTATGGCGGCCATCTTGACTTGGGTTGCCTTCAAAGGTTAAAGGAGACATATGATGTTTTTAAATAATTTTTACGATTAAATCAGTCAGTTACAAAGTGAAGCTGCAATGCTTTGAATTCCTCTTTATTGTAACTCCACAAACTGCTCTGAGAGCAACTCCTTTTAGTGCTGTCTCTTTAACGGCATACAGGCGCATTACACTCCGCCCCCTTCTACTCAGTTTGGCCATTTTTGAAGATTGATAGCAGATATATATAAGATAAAAATAGAGAAATTTAAAGATGTAGCATTTTATGTAGTTTTTATATAGGATTTATTTAAGATTTTATACAGCATTTATTTAACATTTATTTAATATTTTATGTAGCATTTATTTAGCATTTATGTAGCCTTTCATGTAGCATTTATGTAGCATGTTATGTAGCATTTTATGTAGCATTTATTTAACATTTTATGTAACATTCATATAGCATTTATGTAGCCTGTCATGTAGCATTTATGTAGCATGTTATGTAGCATTTATGTAGCATGTTATGTAGCATTTTATGTAGCATTTATTTAACATTTTATGTAACATTCATATAGCATTTATGTAGCCTTTTATGTAGCATTTATGTAGCCTTTTATTTAGCATTTATGTAGCATTTATGCAGCTTTTTATATAGCATTCATGTAGCATATTATGTAGCATTTATGTAATATTTTATGTAGCTTTTATGTAGCATTTTATGTTTTATTTTATGTAGCTTTTATGTAGCATTTCATGTAGATTTTATGTAATATTTTATGTAACATTTAGAACTTACAAAATCTCATGGATAAAGGAAAAAAGAAATTTAGAAAGACTTCTCATTAGTATGACTTACACTATATCGACAACTTTTTATCTATTATATCTTAAAGATTTATTCGATCACAATCCAGCAAATCAGGTAAAAAAACAAAATAAAAATACATGCATTTGGCTTTAAAATAAGTAAATAATCCAGCAAAAAGTAATTAAAGTTGATTCTTATTTGAATGCACTAAATACAGTGAGAAAACATAAAAACAGTATTACCTTTGGGGCTGGATAAAATGGTAACGAGGGCCAGATTTGGCCCACGGGCCTTGACTTTGACACATCTGGTCTAAGGGCTAAATAATTTGATTTGAAAGATACTGTATGTCCCCTTTAAGCAGATGTAGACGTGTTCTCAAGGTTTCATTAAGAGCTCCTCAATCTAAACATCTTCAGTTCATGTGTTCATCATTTCAGGCAACGATTGAGTCAAAAGCTAATCAGACTGAAGCGTTGCATCCTTTACTTCCTGTAATACAGCAGTGATCAACGTGTTTTAATCGTTTTACATACTGACTCAGCTTCCCGGTTGGACAGTAAAGTGCTCCGGTGATCCGATCAGAGTCAAACGCTTTCAGTGAAGCTCGATGCAGGAAGCGTTGCAGGTGGCACTTTTATTAAAGTCATTAATTTTCCCCGCAGGGTGTCGGGTCGGGCCTCTGAAACCGGGAAGACTGTTCAGTCATCCAAGCATGAAATGAAACAACCGGCGGCGGCCTTTGCCTCAATTTGGCTTTGACTCATTTCTGTCCTTCTGCCACAGATTTGTAGCTCTCCCTTTTTAAACCTGCTTTATGGTTTTTGTATGCCAGTGTTGACCACCAACCCCTTCAGAAAGAAACAAGGCTGCTTAATCTCAAATTTACTGACAAACCTTACTTATTGTAATCAGGCAAATCTTTTAATTATTTTGGGTCAGTAGCTGGAAATGGCAACAGGAAGTGAGACAGATGAAAGAGCGTCTGACCTCTGAGGGTTTCCTGAGCACGGCTGTGATGAAATGGTCTGCAGCGAGTTTCCACGTCTGCCTTTGTGCCTGGAATTCCTCCAGTGGTTCTTTCTTCATGTGACAAAAGCAGGAAGGCAAGAATTTATGCGCTGTGACCCAAAAGGAACGATAATCTGGAAACCTAAAACTGCACCGAGGTTAGATCTAGGAGAATATTTAACTCATTTAAAATTAAATCATCAGTAGCAGTTTGATCATGCAAGGGAATGATGAACTGAAGAGCTCTGAATGTGTTTCTATCAGGGTTGGGCAGCATTGGTAAAAAATATTAATCAGGATTAATTGTGGCATTCAGCCGATAATGATTAGAGTGATGATTAATAGATGATACTTGCATGTTTTTGACTCTTGGTCAGTTCTAAGCCACGTGTTCTACTTACAAATCATCAGTCAAACAATCTCCTTCCAGCACGTACTTTGCTGCTCGTAAAGAACAGGTTGACTGAGTTCATCCTGGATTCTCAGCTGAGTAGATTTGTTTCCATCATTCACTGAGGGAGAGTTTGTTGTAGCCAACGTTGTGGCCTCGGTCCAAATTTTCATAGACATAGTCTCGCCAGGGTATCCTGGGTCTTCCTCGGGGTCTCCAGTTGGACATGCCTGAAGCACCTCCCTAGGGAGGCGTCGCATCCTTACTGGATGCCCAAACCACCTCAACTGGCTCCTCTCGACGTGGAGGAGCAGCGGCTCTACTGGGTCTCTCCCAGATAACTGAACTTCTCACCTTGTCTCTAAGGGAGAGTCCAGCCACCCTGCAGAGAAAACTCATTTTGACCTTTCTGTGATCTCGTTCTTTTGGTCACTACCCGAAGTTTGTGACCATAGGTAAGGGTAGGAACGTAGACTGATCAGTAAACAGAGAGCTTTGCCTTACAGCTCAGCTCTTCACCACAACAGACCGGTACAGAGTCTGCAAAACTGAAGAAGCCGCACCGATCCATCTATCAATCTCACTCCATTCTTCCCTCACTTGTGAAGAAGACCCCAAGATACTTGAACTCCTCCACTTGAGGCAGAGCTTCACCCCTAACCCAGAGAGAGCAATCCACCCTTTTCCGACCGAGGACCATGGACTCAGATTTGGGGGTTCCGCTTCACACTCAGCTGCAAACCACTCCAGTGAGAGCTGAAGATCACAGCGCAATGACGCCAACAGAACCACATCATCTGTAAACAGCAGAGATTAAATCCTGAGGCCACTGAATCGGACTTCTTCCGCCCCCTGGCTGCACCAAGAAATTCTGTCCATGTAAGTTATGAACAGAATCAGTGACAACGGGCAGCCCTGGTGGAGTCAAACTCCCACTCTGAAGGGGTCCGACTTACTACAGGCAATGCGAACCAAACTCTTGCACCACTTGGATAGAGACTGAATGGCCCGTAACAATGGATCCACAATCCCATACTCATGTAGCACCCCCCACAGTCTACCTTGAGGAACATGATCAAATACCTTCTCAAAGTCTTCAAAACACATGTAGACTGGATTAGCAAACTCCCATGACCCCTCAAGAAGCCTAGTGAGGGTAAAGAGTTGGTCCAGTGTTTCACAGCCTGGACAGAACTCGCATTGTTCCTCCAGAATCTGAGGTTCAACTATCGATCAGACTCTCTTCTCCAGTACCCCAAGGAGAGTGATACCCCTGTAATTGGAGCACACCCTCCGGTCCCCCTTTTTAAAGAGAGGAACCATCCCAGTCTGCCAGTCCAGTGGCACTGACCCCGATGTCCACGCAATGTTGCAAAGGCGTGTCAACCAGGACAGCCCCACAACACCCAGAGCCTTGACGAAATCAGGGCAGATCTAATCCACCCCTGGAGCCCTGCCACCATGGAGCCCCTTAACCACCTCGGAGACCTCAGCTCCAGCTATGGACAGACCATCTCCAAAGTCCTCAGACTCTGCTTCCTCCGTAGAAGACGTACCGGTGGGATTGAGAAGGTCCAAGAAGTATTTCTTCCACCTCCCGACGACATCACTGGTTGAGGTCAACAGGACCCCACCTTTACTGAGCACAGTGTTAGTGAAGTGCTGCTTCCCCCGCCTCAGCCGCCGGATGGTTTGCCAGAATCTCCTCGGAGCCGATCGAAAGTCTTTGTCCAAGGCCTCACTGAACTCTTCCCACATCTGAGCTTTTGCCTCAGCAAAATCACAAAGTATCAATTATTAATTGGTAGCAGTTTTTCTGATGATTAATTGTACACAATGTGATTTTTCCCAACCCTAGTTTCTATGAAGAAAAGTATTTGTATATTAAAAAAAAGTTACAAAAACCCAAAGTTACAGCATTTATCTCTAGAATGGCCAGAACGTCTAAATAAGTATAAAAGTATAAGGTAAACAGGAGTTGTTACATACATAAAGGTATAAAAACAGGGAAACGACAGTGTGAACGCTGACTCAGCGTCTGTTTTAAGGACCTCCTGGGAGACAGAAAGTGTCTCATCGTCTCTCTGTTTGTCTCCACGTGTAAACAAACAGGTGAGGCAGCCACATGATGACAGCTTCACTCTCAGCTGGGATCATTTGTTTCTGCTGATCTCAGCGGTTTTAATTTCGTCGTCGTCTTGTCTAACATCCAGCGCGGTGACAGACGCTGCGTTCGGGCCGGGCCAAACAACACGTCCCGTCCCGGTAATTATGTCCTCTGACATTACGCTTCTGTTTGTTTCAACGTGTTTGGACATTTTCTCACAGGTGACCTGTTGAGGAAACTGTTAGCTTGTCCTGCATCAGTACAGTCGTCCTCCCTTCCTCTGTCCTCAACTCACTGCACGTCCTCTCTAACTGTGTCCATATATCATGTGGACATGTCTAACATACCCACTGTCCCTCCATTGGACTTGTCCAGTCTGGTCTCTCTAAATGTCTCTTCTAGTCCTGTCTACCTCTGATGGTCTCATTCATCCTGGGGACAAACTTCAGCTACTTATTGCATGAAAAGTCTGAATATTTCCCAGAACAAACTGTTTTCTGATTGTTTCCTCAGAGCTGAAGTGCAAACACGAATCAGTTTGATTTTGTCAGAACGAACTTTGAGCTTGTTCCTATGAAGGACGTCTTAGCCAAAGCTGTTTGGGACATTAAGTTTCTCAATGGAAGCACAGAGACGGACTTCAGGGACACTTGGCATGTCCCTCCCTCACGTGGCTGAAATAATGACCCAGCAGAGAATCAGGCATGCTGGGGTTTTAAATCTGTCTCCAGAACAGCTTCAGCACCAGAGGAAAGAGGCGTGAAGCTGTGAGCTGACTGCGTCGTGTACACAAACATTTTAAATACGAGCTTTTCGGCAACACAAAGTGTCTGCTGGGTAAACATCTGACAAACACGTAGATTAGAATTCTACCGTAATCTGACATTTGTGGTATTTTTAGAAAATCTGTCTTTACATGCATTTCACATTGAAAGGAAATTGTTTGTTTTCTTTGTATTTCCCACAAAGCTTTTGTCGGTCAGAAGCTGGCAGCGTTTCAGGTATTTGTTTCGAACCTTTAACTAAGAGTTGAACTTTTTATTGACCTGTTTATCACAGAGTTGCACTTCTTAAAGGGAGCATTTCACTCGTGAGTGAGCACACACAATGTCTTCTAACATTTGTGGGGATTCTTGTTTTTGACCATAGTAAATAAGATTATTTAGGCTTGGCTGACTGAAGTAAGAGGGCAGAAAATCTTAATCTTGATAGCTCAGTTCCAAATTTAATGTTGCCTTCATGTAAAAGGTATAAAAAAATGAGGGGAAAATACTGAAACAAAGTTGAAGCACAGGTCAAAGAAAAGTTAGTTTCAGGTCAAAGAAAAGTTAGTTTCACATGAATGATTATGGCGCGGTATGAGGGAAGTCGCTAGCTTCTCCAGTGCTAACACCAGCTTGTCCATGCTAGTCTCTAACCTCTCTGATACTAACACTTGCTTATCCATGCTAGCCTCTAACCTCTCTGATACTAACACTTGCTTATCCATGCTAGCCTCTAACCTCTCTGATACTAACACTTGCTTATCCATGCTAGTCGCTAGTGTCTCTGAAGATAGCACCAGCTTATTCATGCTAGTCGCTAGCCTCATTGATGCTAACGCCAACTTATCCATGCTAGTCACTAGCCTCTCTGATGCTAACGCCAACTTATTCATGATAGTCGCTAGCCTCTCTGACGCTAACGCCAACTTATTCATGCTAGTCACTAGCCTCTCTGATGCTAACGCCAACTTATTCATGCTAGTCACTAGCCTCTCTGATGCTAACGCCAACTTATTCATGCTAGTCACTAGCCTCTCTGATGCTAACGCCAACTTATTCATGCTAGTCGCTAGCGTCTCATATGCTAACGCCAACTTATTCATGCTAGTCGCTAGCCTCTCTGATGCTAACACCAAATTATTCATGCTAGTCACTAGCCTCTCTGATGCTAACACCAACTTATTCATGCTAGTCGCTAGCCTCTCTGATGCTAACAGCAGCTTATCCATGCTAGTCACTAGCCTCTCTGATGCTAACACAAATTAATAGTCTCCTCCTCATTTGCCATCTCCAGCCTCTCAGTTCGTGGTGTCAGCCTATTATTAATGAAATCAGTCTCTGGCTTAGGAATAGATACACCACAGGGATGCAAGTTATTGATTAATGAATTAATCTAAAGTTGATTGATCTTATCGATCGACGAACGATTAACTGAGAAGCGGCCAATTTCTTAACATGACATTTCTCTTGAATCAAAGTCTTTATATGACATGAAGGGCTAATTTTTTACTTGCTAAATTAAAAATAAAATACAGTATTATTTTAACAATTCATTGTGCCAGTTGTGTGAGTAAACACTGACTGAAAGAACGGAGAAATGTGGATTTCTCTCACATTATTAAACTTGGACATATTTCTAAAATATAACAAAACAATTGGAAAAAAAAAGAAAGAATAAAATTAGTAAAACAATTAATCCACCCTGAAGATGAAAAACTTTTAAAGATAAAGATGAACTCAAAAACAAACTAGAAACATAATAAAATATCCCTGAAAGACGTGAGATACTAATGAGTACTGGCATTTGTTTGTTTACATTCCCTGTGGTTCTGTCTGGTCTGCTCACCATGATCTGACATCAGTTACTGTTCATTTGATTCGTTCACCGGTTGGGTTACGTCACACAGATGAGATTAACTTCATGTTAATTATTTGAAGCGACTGTAACTTTTTCTTTCACGAGTTAAACTCAACAAGAAGAAGCTAACGTTAGCCACAGTTAGCTTACTGTTCTCAGTCGTCCTGCTTGTCTTCAGCATCAAACTGCTTGATGATCCGGTACAGCTTTCGGTAGTTTTTCCTTTGAGTTTGGTTTAGTCCATTATTATTGTTGTGTCACAAATAAAAACCCAATAAGATTTGCACCTTTAGTTACGAGGATGCTCACCCACACCGAAGCTGCTCTCTGCTGAACAGGTAGAGTTGGGTCAGGCTGAGAGCAGCGGCGCCATCTACTGGATGAAGTTAAAACTACACTGAAATAAAGTTTACGGATGTTTTCAATTAATGGAACGGAAGGAATTTTAATCTAATAAAACATTGTTCAACAATTAATCGTAAGTCGATTAATGGTTTGCATCTCTAATACACATATTGGTATGGTCATGTCCAGCCTCTTGCTACAAGGATGTAGCAACCTCTGGTTGTGCAATAGTTTGAATTTTGTCCCTCATACCGCACCATAAATGATGTTTTATAATGAAAGAATGACTGCAGAGATGTGTTGAAACATATCTCTGCAGTCTCACAGAGATGTCATCAGATCTGTCAGCGTTGCTCCACTTCTCCATAAATAAAGCAGCAGAGATGAAACAAAAGGTTATAACAGGTTACGTTCTGCTCTCAGTGACTGTCTGCACAATAAACTTCTCTGGAATTAAATAAAAACTGAGTTAAGTGAAGATAAAATCAGATGTGCCGAGCTGCAGCTGCAGAGTCTGGCTCTGGGGCTCATCAGCAGCGATATGTCTAACCTGGACTGACACGGGTTTGTTTACCAGCATGCATCTTCATCTTTGTCCCAAACATCAACACAAACTGGTCCTGTAATATTTGTTTTTTAAAGTTTTCATGAAACAGGGTCTTGTTGTGTCTGGAGCTCGTCAGGTCAGAGTTCAAACATTTCATCAGTTTCTGACAGATCTGTTACAAAAAGCTATAAGTCAATTGCCGTATTTTTCGGACTATAAGCCGCACCCGCCATTTAAAAAAAAAACAAAAAACGCGCGATCATCAACATATAAGCCGCCCCCATCAGTAAAAACAAAAACAAAACAGTACACCTAAAATTGTGGTCAAAAAAGTGAATTCAA
>NW_013952913.1:123346-130139 GCF_001266775.1 Austrofundulus limnaeus | reverse complement strand
GGCTGAAGAAAAAAATCCACGTATAAGCCGCACCGGACTATAAGGCGCATGGTTCAAAGTTCAGGAAAAAAGTCCCGGCTTATAGTCCGAAAAATACGGTAATCCCTCAACTCATTTTCACTGAGGGCCACAAGAACACACAAAACCTGTCTCACTGCTACGATTAAGCACTGCTAACAACCGCTAACTGAGCTCTACCTGGTATTTCCAGTATAGAAACAACATTTTAACACGTCCTCTTATAAACACTGAAAAGTACTACGTGTACGACTGACTAAATGTGAAATAAATAAAACAGAAATGCTATTAAAAGTTGACGTAAGGGAGTTTTACTCGCTGCTGAGTTGTGGTGACTAGCTGCCCTCTTGAATTCCCACTATAGAGTGCTTTCCAGGTTAAAATTACAACTTGTGTGTGGGAAATTCCCACTTCCTAGTACAACTAGATCGTAGCAAAAGTACCCGGAGAAAATGCAGCAAAATTGAGATTTTACATGAATTTCTCCAGCTACCTGCTACGTTTGAATTGTGTGCAGCGCCACCTAGTGGTGGGCTGCTGTCATGTCCTGAGTAAAATACTCAGCATGCATTATAGGAAGTGTAGTTCACGGTCAAAGATGATTTTAATGCAGCAAACTTTGTTGTCGTGACAGTCCTGGGACCATGTGACATTCAGCAGGTGTTCCAGCACTGTTGTGTGATTATAGGAAGACATGTCTCATCTTCATAACAGCTATAATAAAAGCCGGTGACGTGCACAGAAACACAACACACCCTGCTCCTCCGTGTGGTTCATTAAGAAGTCAGTGACACTGCAAACAGTTTGTGTTTATCAAACTGAAGCTTGTGTACGATGTGCCGGTGTTGATGTCACAACACGTGGCGCCTTTCATGTCAGGCTGGAAAGTCTTCTGTAAGCTGATGTGTTGCTAAAAGCAGGAAGAGCTGAATATAAGTGGAGCTGTGCAGGCAGCTCATGAAGGATGAAATTAATGCAAAAAGAAACCGTGCAAATGACTCTGTGCACAAGTGACGGACTGACTTCCTGTGGGCTCTGGGTTCAAACCCCGAGTTGTACCTGGTGAGAAGTTTGATGTTTTTAACATTTTGTAAACAGTTTTGGTGGAACAGGAAGACGTCGGGCTGTGAAAGCAGGAAGGAAAAGGACGTAAACAAGGAAGTGGCTGGTATCTGAGGAGGAAACGTGAGGGTCAGATGATGTCAGGGACACCGGAGGAGGAACGTCTCTGTGTGGATGTGACTGTGCATAAGTCTGTGTGCAGACCTGACCTCTAATCTTCAGCACCAATCAGTGTTTGTAATACAAACACGTAGAAACAAAAGTCCAGTTTATTCAATATGCAGCCTGGTTTTTATTGATGAGCTCCGTTTGGCTCAATAATCCTGGAGAAACAAGAATTTTTGTTTTTGTTGTGTCTGAAACTAACTGACATTAATTTAGAGCAGCCTAAACAAATCCATCTTCTAATGTTTGTTTTTGTTTCCCCTCGCAGAGCAGCTCTATTTTATTACTAAAACATCAATAATCTGAATGGTTTATCAGACCTGAGCTTCAGTTTGATGGTGAAAACGAGGAACGATGTGTGTGTTTGTGTGTTTGTGTGTTTCGACTGTAAAGTCCTGAGTGTTTTCTAAATGTTCCTGTTGACAAACAATGAAAGCAGGAAGATGAAAGGTAAAAACATGCATGTCATCATGACAGCTGAAAGTGACAGGAGCACACACACACACACACACACACACACACACACACACACACACACACTGTAATAAACTGAAATAAATCCACATCATGTCTAGGGCAGTGTATTGGCAAGTGATATGATACATATAATGACACAGGGGTCGCGATGCGATATATTGCGATATTGTAAGATAGGCGATATATCCTGACATATTGCAATATATTGTGATTTATTGCGATATATTGGAATACTGAAAACAAGGCGATATATCACAATTTATTGAGATACATTGCGATACTGTTAGCAAGGCGATATTGATATATTGCGATACTGTAAGCAAGGCAATATATCGCGATATATTGTGATACTGTAAGCAAGGCTATATATCATGATTTATTGAGATACATTGCGATACTGTAAGCAAGGCGATTTTGATATATTGCGCTACTGTAAGCAAGGCTATATATCGCGATATATTGCGATACTGTAAGCAAGGCGGTATTGATATATTGCGATACTGTAAGCAAGGCTATATTGATACATTGCAATACTGTAAGCAAGGCAATATATCGCAATATATTGCGATACTGTAAGCAAGGCAATATATCACTATTTATTGAGATACATTGCGATACTGTAAGCAAGGCGATATTGATATATTGCGCTACTGTAAGCAAGGCAATATATCGCAATATATTGCGATACTGTAAGCAAGGCGATATTGATATATTGCGCTACTGTAAGCAAGGCAATATATCGCGATATATTGCGATACTGTAGGCAAGGCGATATTGATATATTGTGATACTGTAAGCAAGGCAATATATCACTATTTATTGAGATACATTGCGATACTGTAAGCAAGGCGATATTGATATATTGCGATACTGTAAGCAAGNTAAGCAAGGCAATATATCACTATTTATTGAGATACATTGCGATACTGTAAGCAAGGCGATATTGATATATTGCGATACTGTAAGCAAGGCAATATGTCACAATATATTGTGACACTGTAAGCAAGGTAATATATCGTGATTTATTGCGATGTATTGCCAATCTGTAACCATACGTGTGTGTTTGTGTATTTACATATGTTGACATTTTTGTCCAAAGATTCTATTTTTTTTTAAAAACTTCATATTTCTTATTTCATGCATGTTTTCAATGGTTCGGCCAAATGTGCCAGTAAATAGTTTGATAGTACTGTATATTTGTGGCAACTTTTAGATTTTAATACAAAGTACAAATAAAAATTGATACATTGCTTTAGAGAATTGACAGAGTATGGGAAAATGAAATATTGTGATTTTTGTTTCACAGCACGTGACAGATTTGGACCACTCTGGACCTGGTTTTGTTCTTTAAATAGACCTAAAGACCTTGCAAAGCTCACCCAGGTTCTAAATTATAATTTTTAATCTCATAGCGAGGTCATCATCCAGTGTGGGCTGATTTCCACTGAAGGTGTTTGTTCTGATGCAGTTTATGAAAAGCTTAAGAGTTTTAATCTGGTGTGAAGGAGGATTAAAGACCATCATTGAGGTAATTAGTAAACCAGAGCATCAAAAGTGTGAAGGTTAGAGATTTATTTCTTCTATTGTTCTTCTGAAATCTGTTTTTAGAACTTCTTAAATCTTCTTAGTCCGTGAGGACCAGAAGAACAAGGACGAAGTTTGTTCAGGATGTTTCAGCTACACCCTGTCCCAGAAACCGACAGGTTCAGGTCAAAATCTGGGTGAAACATCTCATTTTTATTATTCGTTTTGTTTAACACCGCGACACGTTCAGAGCCTGAAAACCTCTGATGTCATAACTGAACCTGAGACGTTTGTCTTTAACAGAACGAGACGTGCTGAGAAGCTTTCATCAGAAATCTGAGCGTCTGCAGGAACTGAAAGACCCAAATGTTACAACCAACCATGCTGGAGGTTTCATGTTTCCTGTCTCCCGGTCAGCTCTTTAAAGATGCTGCCGGCAGGTCGGTGTCAGCGCGTCACTTTCAGATTTAAACCAGTTAAAAAGGAACATTACGCCTGTGTGTCACTGAGCTGAGACAGAGGATTTCTGATCAACACGTTTGGTTTATTATCGTATTGGATTGTGATGACAGGAAGGCCCGACTCGACCTGTAAAAGCTCTGCAGCAGAACAAACAGCCGACGTGAGGCAGCGCTCCTCCTGCCTGTCAGAAAGATCCGACTCGACGCCCCCGTCCACACGGCTCTGAGTTTAGGACCCGTGACCCCCCCCAGGGCCCTGACTGTCAGTTCAGTGTCAGCTCGGGTCCTCAACAGGATCCGGACCGATCAGTGCTGTGATTGTTAGCGCAGTCGCTGCGTGGATGCTGACTCAGCGTTTTCTCATTATCATCGGAGCATTGTTGAGATGAGGCAGGGTGTGGTGACGTGAACGTTTTTCTCTTCTTTGTCAGCAAACAAGAAGGAAACGTGAGTTTTTATTTACGCTCCAGGAGACACAGCTTCACTCTGGGCGTCCCTTAGCAGAAAGAAGTTTTCTTGAAGTTCATTTTAATAAAGTAAACTTGAGTATAAATCTTTTATAGTGTTTCAGTGTTAGTTTTTATATTTTCTGTATGTTTGCACTGGAAAAGGAGTGGCTTTTAATCTCATTGTACGTGCATTTAGTGATAATAAAGGCATTCTATTCTATTCTATTCTATTCTATTCTATTCCAAGTATACTACGCATCATGTACTTGTAGTGTACTAAAAAGTGTACTTGAGCAGACATTTTAAATTCATAAAAGTATTTTTATTTTATTTATTTATTTATCCTTTATTTATACAGAAAGATCTCTTGAGACTCATTGTCTCAATTACAAGAGAGACCTGTTAGTATACTTTAAGTATACCGTTATAAGTTTTTTTTAAGTTTAAGTACACTCATCTATATAGTACTAGTGTACCACATACTTTATAGTGTGGTTCATATTTTTAGTTTGTTGAATTATATTTAAAGTATAGTTTTCTCTATTCTGCCATTGCACTAGTTTTATACTTCTAGTCCACTTTTCAGTTTATTAAGTACAGTATACTTTAAGTACACTTTTATGAATTACTAAAATTAAAATACATTTTTTGCCATTTTAATTGTTAGAAGTTTGCTTAGCACATTACCTGTAGAATATTATGTATATGCTGAAATATACTTCCTAAAGTATTCTTAAATACTGTATGTACACTACATCGTAATGTGTACAAAATCACAAGTCTTGAACAACTTTTGTATATTTAAATATCGTTTAAAAATGTTTAAGTCTTAGTATTAATGTACTTAATCTTAAACTTGCTTTATACTTTTTATTATAAGGCCAAGTATTCCTCACTGTAGTATTCTTAAATGTATAAAATATTGTTTCAGAAAAGAAAACTTCAACCTCGTTTTTTTTTTTAGTGTACAATAAGTACATTCGTAGTACACTTAAATAAACTACTTTTTAAGGGGTTTGTCAAACGTGTCCAAACATTCTCAGGATTAGATGAGTTTGTTATCAGTTGAGTTCTGGTCCAGTAGACCGGTCCACCGAGGATCTGTTCGTTCTGCTCAGCAGGCTCCAGATGGCTGCATGTGTTTCCCTCCTGCAGGGCTTGTGGGACTCTACACTTCTCAGACACGTCTTACTGTAATTCCCCCATGAAGAGTTACTAAAAAAAAAAAGCTTCATGCACTAATAACCTCAAACCTCCGATGAGTCCCGCTTTTGTTTACAAATTAATTGAAATCAAATTTGCCAACGTGAAAAAAAGATGCCATCTGGTTGCAGCAGAGTTGAGACTGAATCAGTGAAATAAAAATAAAAAGACAAATGATTTATTTACATTATTTTAATGTCGCCCACCACCTCTCATGTCAGAGTTTCTTACTAAAATAATCTTATGTTGAGAAGGGATGAAGTTTGAGTTTGTTTTGGTCAAACTGGTTTCGTGATCTGGTCAGATCTTTTAGCTTTCAGAGTATATGTTGTTGATGACTCTCAGCTACTACCACACCAAGTTTTAGCTCAATATCTGTAAAACTGACTAAATTGTAGCCATTTTCATGTGGCTGTGGCGGCCATCTTGAGGTACATCCAATGACTTTTTCCAGAAAGTTTCATTAAAAATCATCCTGTGGTTCGTGAGATATTTTGCTAACACACACAGATGTGGTTGATGTCATTACTGCATAATAATGGGATGACTCTCAGCTACTATCACACCAAGTTTTAGATCAATATCTGTAAAATTGATCAGGTTGTAGCCATCTTCATGTGGCTGTGGCGGCCATCTTGAGGTACACACAGTAACTGTTTCCAGAAAGTTTCATTAAAAATCATCCTGCGGTTTATGAGATATTTTGCTAACTCATAGAGAGGGTTGATACCATTATTACTGCACAATAATGGGATGACTCTCAGCTACTACCACACCAAGTTTTAGATCAATATCTGTAAAATTGATCAGGTTGTAGCCATCTTCATGTGGCTGTGGCAGCCATCTTGAGGTACATCCACTGGCTGTTTCCAGAAAGTTTCATTAAATATCATCCTGTGGTTCATGGGATATTTTGCTAACACACAGAGAGGGTTGATACCATTATTATTGCACAATAATGGGATGACTCTCAGCTACTACCACACCAAGTTTTAGCTTATTGTCTGTAAAACTGATTGAGTTTTTGTTATTTTTGTGAACAAAACCGAACAAAACATCAGAATCCACACGCTAACATGTAGCATCCATGTTTAGCTAATTCTCTCTGATTTTCTGACAGTTTCACTAAATTCTGTCCAGTGTTCTGTGAGATATTTTGCTAACACTACACAGGCTCAAACGTTACTGAACTCCTGCATACGTTGAATAATGTGACCCTCAAAGGTCGCCTGTTGTTTGGGGACTTTCCTGGTCGTGTGGAGCCTCAGTTGATCCAGATCAGTGAAGGAAAAAAGAGGCAAGTTTCAGGCAATAAACTTTGCCTTCTTTGTCCAAACCAGATTTCACGCATCACGGTTCGCTAAACGCATGTAACGTAAGTGTGTGTGTGTGTGTGTGTGTGTGTGTGTGTGTGTGTGTGTGTGTGTGTGTGTG
>NW_013952913.1:118686-123276 GCF_001266775.1 Austrofundulus limnaeus | reverse complement strand
GTGTGTGTGTGTGTGTGTGTGTGTGTGTGTGTGTGTGTGTGTGTGTGTGTGTGTGTGTTCTGCTCGCTGCTCATCACCAGAAGCCTGATGAAAAAGAAGCAGCAGCATCCTGAGATGGTGGCGGCGGTGCAGCCTGCTGCTCCACTCGCAGATCGCTCGGCGTGTGCAGAACTTTCTGCCGTGTCATGTGGGAGGCGGTCCGGTCCGGTCCGGTCCGGTTAGATCAGCGCTCAGGTTACACGGGCGCTGCAGAACTGACGCGTCCTCCTGCAGGCATCTGCTCAACAATCAACTTGTTTGTTTCAGCGTCTCGAGTTACGACCTGTCGTTACGCTTCGCTGTGATTATGATGATGTCGTGACAGAGACACGAAGTCTGCACTCAGACTGAACACTGGCCATCATAAACCTACAGTACGGGTTCTGTTTCTTCTTAGTTGTGCTCTTAAATATGTGCTTAATCAAGAAAAGTTGTTTCTTTTAAAGATAAATGTATCTGCCCGCCCACATATTAACACAACAAATGGTTCGTTTATGATGTGGGAACACAAACATTATGAGTTTGGCGATAAAAAGAGAAGAAAAGAGGAAAAACTGGAATTTTTTAAAAGATTTTTCTAACAAGGAGCTACAAACAGATGCTTGTGTTAGCATGCTAATGCTGGAAATTAGCATGAGGCTAAAAACTGTGATGTGCTGATCAGTGTTTTGAATATTCAAGGTCAGAACATCATCTGTGAAAACATCTGTTCGTGTGTAACCTTGTGTCTGACCGATGCTGCTGAGATACTCAGAAAAATACATGAATCCAGATTTCTGTCCTGTTCGAACCACATGAAACTGATCGTTCAAACCGGTCCAGCTGCCAATGCTTCAGTGTTTTATTGAAATGTGAGGTAAAAAAACACATCAGATGTCTGTGACAGTATCCGGAGGATAGTTGTCACCAACAATCCATCAAACATCTAATTGGTTTTATTTAGACGCTTCAGACGAGGTTACAGTTAAGATAAACCTGCTCCCCGGTTCACTCAGCGTCCACTTCGCTCTGAGGTAGGAGGTCTGAGACGCGTGTGCAGGAAGATGATCAGTGATAAATGTGGAAGTCAGAGCAAAACAATTAATTCTGTGGACTCCAAACAGCTGAAACTGCATCACTGTTGTCTCTTTTAAACCTCTGATTTCAAAATAAAATCCACGTGTTCATATTCTGCAAACAGAACGATTCGTTCTGACAGCATTTGTGTAGAAATATATCCACATTTTTATTAATATAGCTGGGATTTCTAGAAAAATAGTCTGCCTTTGGTGAATTATTTTGAAAATACGGATGTGCTCGTTCCTTTTCCTGTTGGTGCGACGTGATCTTTGTAGATTGACTCCAGCGTCTGGAGAGAACAGGACTGAATCTAATGTTGGCGGATCGGAGCCAATAGGGCTGGTATCAGGACCAATTCTCTAATTCATACGGTTCTGAATCGATTAATCATGATTTGATCTGCTCTTAAATAATGAAAATGGCTCAGTTGGTAGAGCTGGTGCCTCTCAGCAAGAAGGTCGCTGGTTCAAATCCCGGCCCAGGGACCTTTCTGGGTAGAGTTTGCATGTTTTCTCCGGCTTCCTCCCACATGACTGTTAGTTTAACTGATAACTACAAATTGTCTCTGGAGTGAGAGAGAGGATGTTTGTTTGTCTCTGTGTGTCCCTGTGATGGACTGGAGACCTGTCCAGGGTGGACCCCGTCCCTCGCACTGTGACTGCTGGATATGGGCACCAGTGACCCTCGTGATCCTGAAAGGAATAACCGTGTACAGATAATAGATGGATGAATGGTTCAACTGTGTTTCAGAATAAAATATCACTATTTTTCTCTTCACCGTAAGGACCAACTTTTAAATTAAATAGTTTAATCTTGAAGGAAAACTGTCACACATTAAAAGGTTTTTAATTAAAAGGGATTTACCGGTGACAGTGTTGCAGGAGAAGAGGTGGGCTAATATAAATATACTTCTGCCCACTCCTTTTGAGTGTATGAATATTATATATTTGTAATGTTTCTGTTAGCTTCTGTTATGTTCAATATAAATTATTAAAGGGGCAATATCATGTAAAATCAACTATTTTGAGTTTTATATCATGTTATAGTGTTATACTCTCATAAAAAACATGCCCAAAGCCTTGCTTTGACGCATTCATCATGTTGAGAAATCCTGCAGTGTTTTTATGAAGCCATGCTGAGGAGCAAAACGACAGGTGGGGACCAGAAACACCCCTGGGACGTGTCTTTAAGCTGAACTTCCTCATGGCAGAGCACACACACACACACACCCCGCCCATGACTCCTGCAGGCTCTCGGGTGAAACTGAAAGTGAAACCTAACTGTCTGCTGAGCTCTCAACATTAGTTCTCACTTAGTGAAGCTCTTTTCAGATTAAAAATACCTTTGAGGAAATGTATTTTCAGATGCCAGGTAAACTGCATCATGGCAGCACCTTCCTCCCTCGCGAGCACCCCGCCCCCGCACTGAAATGGGCGGGACAGAAGCGGAAGGTGGTTCTTAAAGAGACAGAGGCCAATTTCAAGGCATTTAGAAGAGGAAGTGATGAGAAGATAAGTTTATTTTCTATTTAAACATAAAAACAGCATTTTAATAACAGCTAAAGGTGACATAGATACTTTATTAAGGTATAGTATTTAAATATATGCCTGAGAAACACATAATGGCCCTTTAAAACTTGTTGCTTTTACCTTATTAAAACAAATAAAGCAACTACATTTCATTACTGTGAATTTCATTAAGTTCATTAAAGTTTAAAAATGATAATATTGGTAACAAAACTAAATGATTTTGTTAGAATATGGTCTTTAACATGTTTAAACATGCCGGTGGAGAACAGTTCAGTCAGATGTTTACTGTAGTTTGGTTCGAACTCCTAACTCGTCGCATCCCGCTTCGTTTCCTCTACAGCGTAGGAGCACAAATCTTTACAAACTAAAGTCACCTGGTCTGTGTTATCTTTAAGTTCTGATGAGAATCAGCTGATAACGTTAGTGATTATTTAGTTTCTTTTGTTTTGATCCAGAGAACCTATTGAACGCTAACGTTAGCACTGAACGTCAGAAGGATGTAAACATACGGCAAGCCAGGAGTGACAAAATATAGAAACACTTCAGACGCACACAAGACGCCATGAGGAAGAATTGATCTCATGTCCTGTGAATCGATTTTCCAAAATTTAAACAAAATCGATCCAAGATCCATTAAATCATATTTTTTACCCAGCTCTATTGTTGATTATAATGTTTGAGTATTTGCTGCGGAGGTCAGAGCTGACCGGACCGGACCGGAGCCGCCTCTAGTGTAAATTAGGGATGAAATCAGCAACACAATCTGTTTGTACGCTGGTGAAAAATCACTAAAAGTTGATCATGTCTGTCTTTTAAATGGGTTTGATCTACATGCAGTTCAGAGTGAGATGAGTAGTTGTAGCTCGTTAATTGGTTTTAATTGATTGATTAAATGTGCAGATTAATTTTCCAACCACAGCAGCTGAAATTTAAACATAAATCAACATTTTCACCCAGCATGGACTTCCTGTTTGTGTGTTGTGTGAAACTGCTGCCCGGTCTCCAGACTCGGTCTGACTGTCGAACGTTTCCTCGGCTGTTTGGGGGGTAAATAAATGAAGTTATGAGGGTTAATTCACTTGTTCGGTCTAAATATAGCCAGACGTACATTCAGGACTAAATGAGGGCACTGAGATCACGTCTGCTGCTGACCGGGTTTCTGCAGGTCTGGATCGATGTTAGGTGTGAACAGGTTTTATTACACTCGGCTGTGATTGGCCGTCCACGCCGACCGTCCTGTGGACGCGCGCTCGCCGTCAGCAGCTCTGAATGTGGAAACGGCCTGAGCCTGCATGTGAAACAAGCCCACTGAACGGAGGTAATAAGTGGAAAATCATTCCAGAGGGTGGACTGCTCCGGCCTGGAACACAACACTTGCGAGGCAACATGCTGTGACTGAAAAACTACATCTGATTTCTGCTAATCCACCTGCTAACGGTTCTGTTCTGCAACAACACTGGACAGGAACAGGGTTGCCAGATGGGAAACGTTGAATTATCGTATCAGCAGCTCAAAATTATCGTATTTTGAGAAAAATTATCGTACACACCCAAGTTACATTCTAGAGAGGCTCAAATTTATAAATACATCCTGCTCAGCTCACAATGTGCTCTGTGTTCAACAAACTGCACATTATTCTGTTTATAATAAAGTTAAAAAGCACTGTTGGGTGTCTGTTTTTTTTTTTTTTACAAAAAGCTTTATTGTAAACAAGAACAAAACATGGAGTCTGGGGAAATGCTGCATATAAAAAGAAATGTTAGATAAAATGACTAGAATAAAATGTAAATTATAGGCAAAGTTAAAATGAAATCAGGAAAAGAACAAGTTGTAGTTTATTGTACTTTTGATTAGTCAAGAAATAAATTGAGTACATACTGAGCAAATTTAATCTGCAAGCCTCCAAAATCTGTTTTTTTTTCTTTTAAAAAATATCTTCTGGATGTTTATTAAATGTAAATGT
>NW_013952913.1:112766-118143 GCF_001266775.1 Austrofundulus limnaeus | reverse complement strand
GGTCTGGGGTTCTCCCCCAGAAAACCTTGAATGAAGTAAATGAAGTTTGTAAATACAGCGAGAAAGTCGCTAAATCATCACGGCTGTGTTCCACAACCCGCCACCTCTCATGTCAGCGAGCAGCGTGTCGGGTCGATTACGTCACACATTGGAGCGTCAAATTATCGTACATTATGGGATTTTTGGGATTATTGATCGTACATCGTACAGAGGGCTAAATTATCGTACAAATACGATAATTATCGTACACCTGGCAACACTGGACAGGAACCTCCCCACTGCTGGATGTCAGGATCTGTGGTTTTAGAAGAGATCTTTGGTGTTTTGTTGGTAGAGTTATTGAGATGATCCATTTTTTAACACATCAAACCTTCAGCTCATCGCCTGATATGACCTTTGATGTTTCAGCCATTTATACGTTTTGACATATTTAGCTTTTTCTGCCACTTTTTTCTCGTTGAAAATGAACGGAGCTGTCTTCATCTTTACAAACCGTGAAAGTGTTTATAAATGTTTACCGTGTCTTTCACTTTTTCTTCTTTCAACTAGCTTCGTTTAATAAAGGGCAGATATAAGATTTCTTTCTTGACTCTGCCTTTTCATTCACAACTTTTCTTTTTTCTTTTTATTAAAAAATATAATAATAATATTGTATTTATATAGTTTGTGTTGTTTTTTGAGTGAAATAAAACAAACAATAATAACTTAAACATTTTTGTTCCTTTTTCTTATTTTAGCTGTTTTTTTGCTATTTTCAGCTTTTTTTCACGTTTTTAGCTACTTTGTATCTATTTTTTTAGGTTTTTTTCCTCTAAATTCACATTTATGTGATCATTTCAGCTTCTAACTGCTTAATTAGGCAAACATGCTCTTTCTGCATCTTTGTGCTGATTTCAGCTATTTTTCTGCTAATTTTGGCTGCTTTAGCTATTTCGCAAAAATTCGCAATTATTTTGTACTCCTTTCACCATTTGTCTGGTAATTTCAAATTGTTTCTGCTACTCTACTTGTCTTCCTACCATCAGCTAAAGAAAATAGTTCAAATTTAACTCACATTAACAGTTTTGCTGTTTGAACATTTTCAGCTTTTTTCAGCTGCTTTCAGGACGAATATTTCAGCGTTAAGTATTAATGCATAAATGAAACTTCTCTAGTTCCTTTTGGTTTATTTGTTCTCAGAATTTGGGATTTTAGTGTTTAGTTCTCATCCTTTGTGCTCAAACAGTTCATTTTCCCAGCTCCATCCTGCCACGCCCGCTCTCACCTGTTTCCTGTTTCTTTAAGCTCCGCCCCTCTCCTCATCAGCCATCTCCGTTCGCTCATGAGTTGGCCATTGTGTGTGCCTGTTTTGTGTCAGTCTGCATTCCTGGGATCTAACCTCCTCAGACCGTGACGCTGAAACTTTACTGCCCAAACAATCCCGCTCTGTTTACAGCTGATTGTGAGGCTTTTACTGGAACAACTGGGTTTTTACCATAAACAGCTGGAATAAACATTCAACAATTTAATTTCAGAGTTTTATTAAAAACAATCCAGTGATTCATGAGATACTTTATTAACAGATAAAGAAACAAAGATAAAAACATGCTCATACAGACACAGGTAATTACATGAATACCAAATTTAATGGCAGCAGGCGACAATGACTGCACCGTATGAGTAATAAGCCAGAATAAAGTATACAAAAATAAATAAATAAAAGATTCATGCAGTACTTTGCTGACAACTCATAAAACTAATATCTTAAAAAGAGCAAACAGGAAGAGGTTTTAACTTTTTCACGTGTAAGTTTCAAAATAAGAGTCTCTCTGTAGCTTTTTAAAGCTTTGTTAAAGAAAGCTGATGGATGTTTTTGGGGTGCCGAATGTAAAAATTCAACGGGGGAAAAAAAATTGCACTTTCTTCACAAAGATACAAGAAAGATGCAGGAAATGTGAAAAAAATACAGTGAATGTGAAGAAAGTGCTTTAATTATTTTGTTTAATTTTTACATTCGGCACCTCATAGATGTCAAATTTTTTCTGAATCAATTCTCTTATTATGTCGGTGATACTTTTGCTAATTCTTTTGAACAAACAATATTTTTCCTTTGACCTACATTAGTATGAAGTTTAATTGTTAAAATTAGGGATGCACGATATATCTGCGTAAACATCAGTATTGGACGATATTGGTCATGTTTTAGTATCGGTCTGATAAGATGGCTGATCCTGTAATGCATGAATTATGACAAACTCAGTCAGGATTTTTTTGCTAAATGTTTTTATACATCCTTAGGGATGTAAAACAAGGTTTGAAAAAATATATACGCATCTTAAATAGGTAATTATATATTTATAGTTGTAATTTAGTTATGTAGTTGTTGTTCCTTCACTAGTCCTCTCTATTTGAGCTCTATTGATAAATGTAAAAGTTAACATAAACATAAAATGATGTTTTCACCACGTGTTTTTATTCATCTTTAGGATGTAAAACAAGGTTACAAAATAAAGAGATATTCTCTCTGAACTGAGAAGGATAGTGTGACAAATATCTGGGGTCGGATTTATAAAACTTGCGTACGCACAATTTGAGCCCAGAAACTTGCGTACGCCACTTTTTACGCCAAGGTTGTGATTTATAAAATCCAAACTTGACGTGAAAATGTGCGGTGCCTCACGCCAGCTCTGACCCATGCGTACGCTCATTTTGGAGACGTGAAACTGCGACACAGATGGTGAAGTGAGGAATTAGAGCCACACTGTGTAATGATCACTGTCAGATATTTAATTTACCTTCATCAGACTTAGATTTTTATTCAACTTTATCATCAGCTTTCTGAACAGTAATATTTATGCTTCTGCTGCTGCTGCTGAGCCATGAGGACCTTTGAAATAAAAAAACTTAAATCTTGAATAAAAGTTCCCGTGTGTCCCCTTCATCTGCTTCCTCCTCAGACGACCCTGACCCACAGACCCCTCCCTGACCCACAGACCCCTCCCCGACCCACAGACCCCTCCCTGACCCACAGACCCCTCCCCGAGCAGGACAGCAAAAGTCACGCTTTGGATACACGTGCAGGGCGCATCCACCTCACCAGTGTGAATGTTATAAACCTTCACGTTTAAATTCCATGTTTGTCACGCGTGTGGGGGGGATGCGTGTGTGTGTGTGTGTGCACGGGGCGGGGGTGTCTGCCGCGGATAACAGAGCAGGCAGGAGGGGGAGAGGACGAGGAGAAGAGGGGTGGACTTACTTTTAATTTTATCTGACTTATTTAATTTTATTTTTATTGTTTTTATCGTCCTGCAGGCTCTGAGAGAAAATTAATTTGAAGCTGAGATTTTATTTTTTATAAAAATCGTTAGATTAAAGCAAAATGGGGGAAAATCTGTGTCAATTACAGACATTCTGTTCAGGTGAGCAGCTGTCAGTCAGCACCTGTCAACCTCCAGACACATGAAGGAGCATGTCTGAGCCAATCACTGATCAGCTGACTGATTTAAATACATCTTAACATTCATGAGGTACTTTACATTGACTGTTTATGGTTGAGTGTGGGCGTGTAGAGGGTAGAACCTGAGGCGGGACCTCGTGCGCAAACTCTGACGTGCGGCTGTGATTTATAAAGGAAAGATGCGCAGAAACGTGCGTACGRACGGTTTTATAAATCTGAATTATTTTTTTGGCGTACGCCATTTCTGCCTTTTGGCCGTACGTTCATTTTTAGAATGGTTTCCACGTAATCCTTTGTAAACGAGATCCCTGGACTGTAGATCCTCATAGAATCTTGACTGTAACTGGTTTTTATCAGAATGTAACTGGTTTTTATCAGAATGTAACTGGTTTTTATCAGAATGTAATCTTCTCAAGTCTCTGAACTGTTAAATCTCCGAACTGAACATAATCTCTTATAGCATGTATCTCTCTTATAGCATGTATAATTGTTTTTAGCAGGCAGTGTGAAAGGATTAATGCATATATATTAAAAAACTCAAATTACATTATAATACCATAAAATTGATTTACAACCAAAACAGTGTAGGATATGAATTATTTTGGTAATAATTGACATTGCATTGAAGTTAAAACTAGTGATGCATGATGTACAACTGAGTGGACATACGTTTAATCTGTATTTCCTACAAATATAAAATCAGAACTTGGAAAATCTTTTGTCACCTTAGACTTTACTTGATGTAATCATTTTTTTTTTTTACCTGCAGTGGTATCTTTTTATGGAAGGTGTTTGGTCTTTCTCCCTGTCTGTCAGTCATCTTGGTTTCACTGACAATTTTTTCCCATTGCAATGACCGGCCAATTGGATTATTTTTTGTATGGGATGAGAAAAAAAAAACACTTTTAAACAGCTGTACACTGTAGTGACCTCTGTGCGTTAACGTCCTAATTGATTTCCTACTTTTTAGCTTTGTGTTTCTGTTTTGGGAGGTGAAATGGTTGGTGTGTATATAAGTAATTTGTGTGTTTGTGTAACAACAGTGAATATCAGTTATCAGCCATAACAGCAATAATAATATCGATATTGGCTGAAATGTTCACATCGGTGCGTCCCTGATTAAAATATGTTTTATTTCTGACTCTGTTTCAGGCCTTCAGGACTGATCAGTGATTGGACGGCTCGCCAACCTCATAACGCTGAGCACCTGTGAAGTCATCCCTGTCTTCTGATTGGACCCCCATCCTCTGGAGTTGTGTGTGTCGTCAGGGCCTTGAGGCAACCAAGCACACGCTGATGTCCCCCCCTCCCGCGCGGCCCCGGCAGACCTCTAATATCTCACAGATTGATGAGGTCTCGTCGAAGCTCAGGAGGGCTGGTGCCGTGTCGATAAGGCAGCTTTCATCTCCCCACATTTCACTCCCCGCTCCTTCCTTTCTGCTTTGCCTTCACGTCATCAGGAGGGACACGGTGGCTGGCTTTGAAATGTGAGAGGGGATCAGGATGTGCAAAGACCCGGACTGTGTTTCAGAAAACAGGATTCATGAAATGCCTGGAACCACCAGCTCTGTTCTCTTCAGTGGCTCCTTGTTAAAATGCCGTTTGGAGGCTGAGCAGGACGTCAGAGTCGGCATGCCGCTGTCTGACCGACGGAGCTGGAATAAGCTACAGAGGAGGGAAACCCAGAGCTGAGGGCACACACAACACACCTGGGTGCACACAAACACACACACAAACAAAGAGCCTCACACAGGACAATGTGCAACATCTCCTCCTGTGATGTGGACAGTAAGGTGGACCAGTTCTTCCAGCCCACACTCTACATCATAGTCATCGTTCTGGGGCTGCCCACCAACTGCATGGCTCTGTGGGCTGCCTACATGCAGGTGAGGCTGACACACACACACACACACACACACACACACACACACACACACACAC
>NW_013952913.1:108621-111094 GCF_001266775.1 Austrofundulus limnaeus | reverse complement strand
TTGGTTTGAAAGGTCATGAGTTGGTTTGGAAGGTTCTGAGTTGGTTTGGAAGGTTCTGGTTTGGTTTGAAAGGTTCTGAGTTGGTTTGAAAGGTCATACGTTGGTTTGGAAGGTTCTGAGTTAGTTTGGAAGGTTCTGGTTTGGTTTGAAAGGTTCTGAGTTGGTTTGAAAGGTCATACGTTGGTTTGGAAGGTTCTCAGTTGGTTTGGAAGGTTCTGAGTTGGTTTGGAAGGTTCTGGTTTGGTTTGAAAAGTTCTCAGTTGGTTTGAAAGGTCATGAGTTGGTTTGGAAGGTTCTGAGTTGGTTTGGAAGGTTCTGGTTTGGTTTGAAAGGTTCTGAGTTGGTTTGAAAGGTCATACGTTGGTTTGGAAGGTTCTCAGTTGGGTTGGAAGGTTCTGAGTTGGTTTAGAAGGTTCTCAGTTGGTTTGGAAGGTTCTCAGTTGGTTTGAAAGGTTCTCAGTTGGTTTGGAAGGTTCTGAGTTAGTTTGGAAGGTTCTGGTTTGGTTTGAAAGGTTCTCAGTTGGTTTGGAAGGTTCTGAGTTGGTTTGAAAGGTCATGAGTTGGTTTGAAAGGTCATGAGTTGATTTGGAAGGTCCTGAGTTGGTTTGGAAGGTTCTGAGTTGGTTTGGAAGGTTCTAAGTTGGTTTGAAAGGTCATGAGTTGGTTTGAAAGGTCATGAGTTGATTTGAAAGGTCATAAGTTGGTTTGGAAGGTTCTGAGTTGGTTTGGAAGGTTCTGAGTTGGTTTGGAAGGTTCTGAGTAGATAACCCATCATCAGCAGGATGTTTGCAGAACACTTCAGATGAAGCTTATTATGTAAAGACGGACTCACACCAATGCTTTTCACCAGAGCTGAATTTCCAAGTAACGTGTCCAACACGGCCTACGAGATCTGACCGGACCCCTCAGGATATTTTCCCATCCAGCATCAAACATATCCAGATTTTATTTCCCACAGACTGTCAGTTTGCTTTGGCAGCTGCAGGAAGAGTTCTTATTGACTTTTCATTTGTTCAAATTATTGTTTGTCCTTTTTTTCAACATCTGGACCATATTTGTAACTTTTGGGTGATCAGAAATGTGCCGTGTCATGTTCACATTATCAAACGACCCATTTCGTTTATTGCTGAGTCATCAGAAACGACGTCACAGTTTCAACTGCTGAGAACAAGTACAAACATAATTTTAAATATGTTTTTTAAAATACACAGAAATAACAAGACATCTTCAATCTTCATTCCTTTATTATTTTTTCCCCCAACTTTAAAAAAAAATCTTTTCACTCTTTCAGGTACGTCAGCGTAACGAGCTGGGCATCTACCTGATCAACCTGTCGGTGGCTGACCTCCTCTACATCTTCACCCTGCCTCTGTGGATCGACTACTTCCTGCAGCACGACGTCTGGATCCACGGCCAGGAGAGCTGCAAGCTGTTCGGTTTCATCTTCTACACCAACATCTACGTCAGCATCGCCTTCCTGTGCTGCATATCCCTGGATCGGTACCTGGCTGTGGCGTACCCGCTGCGCTTCGTCAAGGTTCGACAAATCAAAACAGGTAATTCAGTCTTTCCCACGGCTGATTGAGACGACAACAAATAAAAACACCAATCTGACGTGTTCTGCTGCATCTTGTTTTTAACACGTTAAATGTTTGGTTTCTAAAACACAGCGACTTCTCAGATTAAAGATGTTTATCTCTAAATTTTCTGTTCCAACAGGAAATTCAATTTGTCAGAAGATTAGATCTTTTTCACACCAGAGAGATAAAGAAGAACATCTTAAAAAGGAAGCTTGATAAAAACTTCTTTCATACATTTTAATGACACATCCTTTTACAAATGAGGTTCTGGACTAGAAATTTTCACCATGTTGTAATTTTTTGTTGGACGGCGAGTAAAGAAACAAAATACACAACTGTATTAATTATTAAGAAAAAATGGCTACACTTTGATGAGCTGGAGTTGATCTGAGTTGGAAGGTAAAGAAGTAGCAGAGCTGAAAAGTAACTAAGTACAAATACTTTGTTACTGTACTTAAGTAGAATTTTTGGGTATCTGTACTTTACTTGAGTAATTATTGTTCAGCCTACTTTTACTCCTTACATTTTAAAAAAAGACAAGTATAAAGTTGTTACTTTTATTTCATTTTTGCTTGTTTTCATTGCAGCTTGTTATTATAAAAAATAAAACTATCCATATAAACTGAGCCTCCTAGATAGAGTGAATTTAACTGTGGTTGAATGAGAAGTATAAATATATAAAACTCTGATAGTGTATTAGTTTGTACACAAACAAATCATGTCACACTCCAGCAGGACAGAATCATTCAAATAAAAGGACTGTACTTAAGAAGTATTTGAACAAATCAAATTGTTATTGTTAAACTTTTATTTTGAAGAAGATCTTCGCAGACTGGAAACAGCGGGTGGAAAAGACGTACTCTCTCTCTCTCTCTCTCTCTCTCTCTCTCTCT
>NW_013952913.1:105900-107772 GCF_001266775.1 Austrofundulus limnaeus | reverse complement strand
CACACACACACATAATCTTTAGGGTTAAATTTCTAGTATTACACGAAGTAAGTATGAAAAAATTTACTTTAAGATACTTTAAGACTTTTACTCAAGTAATATTCCTAAAGGAGATTTAGCTGTTACCAACATAGTTTTTGGTAATATACTTGTACTTTTACACAAGTATGACTTTGTGGTACTGTACATAATGAGAAGCAGTAACTCCTCTGTCCTGTTCCTGCAGCGGTCCTCGTCAGCTCCACAGTTTGGATCATTGAGATCATCGCCAACTCTGCTCCTCTCTTCCACGACGAGCTCTTCCAGGACCGCTTCAACCACACCTTCTGTTTTGAGAAGTACCCCATGCAGGACTGGGTGGCAGGGATGAACCTCTACAGGACCTTTCTTGGCTTCCTGGCTCCGTGGTCGGCCATGCTGGTGGCCTACAGGGGGATCCTGGCGGCGGTGCGCTGCAACATTTCCACGGAGCGCCAGGAAAAAGCCAAAATCCAGCGCCTGGCCTTGAGTTTGATCCTCATCGTTCTGCTGTGCTTCGGACCGTACCACATCCTCCTCCTGGTGCGGAGCGTCATGTTCCTGAGGAAGCCGTGCGACTGCAAGTCCGAGGAGACCCTGTTCGCCGCGTACCACGTGTCGCTGGCGCTGACCAGCCTGAACTGCGTGGCCGACCCCATTCTGTACTGTTTCGTAAACGAGGGGGCCAGGAACGACGTGAGCCGAGCCCTGGCCGCCTTGCTGTCCTCGGCGTGCCGCAGGCGCTCCTCGTCCTCGCCGTCGCACGCCGACATTCTGAACGCTGGGTCCGTTACCATGGACACGCCTCTGTCGGCCAAGAAGCCATCTTGTGTGTACGCCGGCAGCGGGAAGACCACCAGCTACAAGACGGAACTGTTGGTCATGAAGGACGAGTGTCTGCAGATGACCATCCTCGGGGTTAAAAAGTGAAACGAACCGTCCAGCTTCTTGAGGAAGGACTTTCTGACACTCTGTGTCTTCAGTGTGGACGAAACGTCCAACTAAAAGCCAAAATCAGGTTTCTGTCAACTAAACAGTCGGCGTCACCTGATGTCAGCTCTCTTTGTTACATCATGAAGGTTTTCCTTTAAAAAAAACAACAAATTACCTTTATTTTTTTAATGCAGTTTGTAGAATAACTTAAAATGTAGGACTGTTGCTTTCTGATTGCATCATTTTGGGCTCAGACAGAAAAGTTTCATCTGTTAGCTGAAGCTAAAACATCTTTAAACCCCAAAAATTAAAAAAAGTGACGATGAAGAGTACTTTCTCATCTATCTGTGGGGTTTTCTTAGGAATGCACCGATAACCAGGTCAGTGGTTGGTTGACCAAATATTGGGTCGAAATGTTTTACCCAGTATTTGGTCAAACAGATAACCCAGCCCTGTTGTTACAAATGTCTAACGTTGGTTCGGTCCACATTTGATCCAGTGCTGGATTATTGGCAGGTTGAAGTCATGTGACACGGTTGACACGGACATTCAGATGGGGGCAGGAAGTGATTTTACTCCTTTTCAAAACAGTGAAATGGATCACAGCGAGTGTGTTAATGCTCTAAATGTGCAGATGCCGATGAGATTACGTTTAAGATCTGATCCATACTGTCTTAAAGGGATCCCTGATTAGTTGTAACATTAGACTTTATTTGATAAACACTTACTTTAACTGTAAAATAAAGACTAAAAATGCTGTAGGCTTAGTTTTTATAATTTTTAAAAATATATTACACAAACGGAGCCATTTTATTTACACACAAAGCATTCTGGGTAAATGACGACGTGGATAGGTCCTCGGTGCGAGGCTGCTAGCGAGCTATATCCACCCTGAAGGTTAATCTTGGACAATATCTGATG
>NW_013952913.1:99410-105795 GCF_001266775.1 Austrofundulus limnaeus | reverse complement strand
AACTGAAAATATGGATGGAGGACAACAGAGCTGCTTCATGGAAGAAGAACCTCAGCTTAGCCTGTTAGCTTTAGCGTTAGCCCAGATGCTATACTATCTTATATGTATTAGCTCGGCACTAGCGCGAAGGCCATCTGCTCTTCCTGACGTCAACACTACGTCATCAGCAACCCATAAACAGGATTATTTTAACCTGGCAGTTTTCAGTGTGTACACATACTGGCCGATGCAGAGTTGACAATCGGAGGAGTCAGGACAACAGTAGTAGTGAGGTCGTTGGGAACTTGTGCTTAGATCTGCGTCTTCCCAGAATGCTCCTCTCCTCGATGATTGGCTGTAGTTTGATCACTTCCTGTGGCTCTACTTCCTGATGAGGTCTGAATTACCTGCTGTCCCTGAACGTCTCTGAGGCAGGAGTGGACCACAGTGAAGGTTTTTTAAACGAGTGCCACACTCCTCGGCGCCAAAACCTTCTCATTACCTTCCAGCTGGAGGGTGTGTGTGTGTGTTTGTGTGTCACACTTGGATGATTCCCCCTTGTTGTTAGCGAACTCTTTGCACTTGGCCTCGTGTCATGTTTATTTTTTTAAATCAAATCGTTTGTTGTCAAAGTGCCAGTTTTTCTCCTCTTGACATCCGTGCTGAGCTCAGTTTGTGTCTGTTTTACTTTTGTCACCACTTCCACACAGCGTCTCCTGGTGAGGCTTACTCCAACAACTGAGAGGGTCCTCAGGACAGCCAGCTCAAATAAAGACAAAAATAAAACCAGTAAACCCTTTAAGAAGCTCAGCTGCAGAGCGTGTATGAGTCTGAACAGATGTGTGATCCTGGTGTCGGTGCATTCCTTCAGGTTTCAGCAGAGACCACTCTGGTTTGGTTTGTGAGACGTTAGCAGGACCTGCATCAGTCCTGTGCATGTCTGGCTGCATGGATACACCTGATTAATGCTGGTCTGAACTTTTTTTCCTTTTTTGCATTAGTTTTCTTAATGAAACAAGAAGTTTTATGGAGTACCTCAGCTTCTGAACTGTGACAGCAGGAAGTGTCTTACTTTTATACTGTGAGTCGTGTTTTTTTCTTCTTCTTTTTCTATTTCACCACCTTTACTCTCAGAGAAAACCTTTTTATATTCATTGAAATGTTTTAATTTTTCATAAACATACAGTGCAGCAGAGCATCGGTGTCATGACTCAACAAAACAAATCTGTTTTTCTTATAATAACTGTCAGTTTTCTGGATGCTAACGCAGCAAACGAACGAACGGTGGATTAGAGGAACTCGTGTTTCGTTCATGTGGGACGTAAACAAAGCTTCTTCGCTTCGTGTTGTGCCTGCTTGGCTGCTCATGCATGCAGCTAAGTTCCACCAATGCTTTTAAATATCTTCTAAGGCCCATCATCAGAGACAGGTAATCCATTTTAAAGGGATATTTCAGCCATTTTGATGCAAGCTTCTGTGGAACGGTTATCAGGCCTTTACCTGTTGTAGCAATCTGTTCAGTTTGGTGGAAGTAGAGAACTGAAGAGCTAACAGTTCAAAGAGGATTTCCACTGCAGTTTAAATGTATGACATGTAAGTGGGAAATTCCCACTTCCCAGTACAACTAAGCTGCAGGGAAAGTGCCTGGCGAAAATGCGGTAAAATGGAGATTTCACATATTTCTTCGGCTACCTGCTATGTTTGAATCCCGTGCAGCTCCACCTAGTGGTGGGCTGCTGTCATTTCACGAGTACAATAATCAACATGCATTATGGGAAATGCAGTTTATGGTCAAAGATGGTTTTAAAGAAGCTTATTTTAAGACATTAATACGTCTTTAAAGCTCTTGCGGGCCACATTTGTCCGTCAAGTCTTGAGTTTGACACCTTCTCTACCTTATGATGCAGGTAAACTATTAGAAAAGTAAGTAGAGATAAATGTCGGTACCGTCTATTTTAATCAAATGTACTGCCACAAATAATAATTTATACATTGTTTACAATTTAATGTTTTATTTTTATTTATAAATCATTTATAAATTATTTTTATTGAGAAGAAATACATTAAAAATAAATGCCCGAATTAAGAATAAAACAAAAGTGAGCTTGGGATGGGCCTTGGCAAAAAGTGGGCAGGGTTTTGTTCAGCCACGCCCCCTACATAGCCACGCCTCCTGAACACAAACAGTGGCTGTTCTGTCTGAGCACCTGGAGCCACCTTCTGCTGGATGTTCCTAATATTTCTGCTGAAATAAACGAACAGTAACAGCAAACATTTAAACAATAATGTTTGTTTGAACCAACATCTAAATTTTAATAAAAATTTATATATTTATAATAATTTATTGCATTTTAGAGGCTAAAATCCCTCCTCAGTGGGTCAGCTAAAACTGCACTGACAAGAAAATAACCTTTCCACAGAAGATCGCTTTAAAATGTCCCTTTAACCTAAGAAGTAGGGCTTGTTTTAAAAAGAATCAGTAAATTAAAAGAGTGAAAAAGCACCAGTTTTGATTAAAAGTGGTTATTATTATTATTCATAAAGAAACTAAAAAGTTACAATTACCTGAGTTTCAGGTAATTGGATCAGTTTGTGATTAGTCAGCTTTTCCCAGCTTCACTGTTAAACATTAATTGTGCTCATTTGAACACCATTGACTGAATTTTCTCTAGTTCCCTCACTTCTAAATGTTTTATTTTATTTTATTTTATTTTGGTCTGAGATGCTGGGAAATGAAATTATTCCATCTTAAACTGTTCAGTTAACCAGTTATAATGTTCACATTCAGACATAAACCTTTAAAACGTCTTAAAAGACTGTCAGAACAGGGTGGTGTTCTCATTTATTCATTTTTTTTTTTTACATTTATGAAGCATCTCTGAGAAATGTGAAAGATTTAAAGATCTTTTCTGGGCTCTGCTGACTGTTAGACATTTTTATACTCATGAATGTCGCCACATGTTAAAAGGATATTAATAAAATAATAATTTGCTGCTATATGTATGATGTGAGTGAAAGCAAAGAGAGAGAAGGTGGCTGAATTCAAATCATTGAAACTGTGACAGTTTGAATGAACTGCTAATAACGTGTCAGCTGCAGCTCATCGTCTGTGAGATAAATTTAAATATTCACTGTGGCACGGTATGAGATCCAAAATTAAGACTACATCCTTGTAGCAGGAAGCTATGTCTGTTCCTAAGCCAGCTATTGATCTGATTAATGATAGGCCGGCACCGCTAACTGAGAGGCTGATACTGGAAAATGAGAAGGAGACTATTCATTTGTGTTAGCATCAGATAGCATGGTGAGCTTGCATTAGCATTGGAGAGGCTAGTGACTAGCATGGGGGGCTTGTGTTAGCATCTAAGATGCTAGCAACTAGCATGGATAAACTGGTGTTTGCATTGGAGAGGCTAGAGACTAGCATGGGTAATGTAGCATTAGCATTGGAGAGGCTAGCAACTAGCATTGATAAACTGGTGTAAGCATTGTAGAGGATAGCACCTAGCATGGATAAGCTGGGATTAGCATCAGAGAGGCTAGCGACCAGCATGGTGAGCTTGCGTTAGCATTGGGGAGGCTAGTGACTAGCATGGGGGGCTTGTGTTAGCATCTAAGATGCTAGCAACTAGCATGGATAAACTGTTGTTTGCATTGGAGAGGCTAGAGACTAGCATGGGTAATGTAGAATTAGCATTGGAGAGGCTAGCAACTAGCATTGATGAACTGGTGTAAGCATTGTAGAGGATAGCACCTAACATGGATAAGCTGGGATTAGCATCAGAGAGGCTAGAGACTAGCATGGATAAACTGGTGTAAGCATTATAGAAGATAGCAGCTAGCATGTATAAGCTGGGATTTGCGTCGGAGAGGATAGCGACTAGCACGGGTAGCCTGCGTTAACATTGAAGAGGCTAGCTAGTAGCATAGATAATCTGGTGTAAGCATTGTAGAGGATAGCACCTAGCATGGGTAAACTGGGATTAGCATCAGAGAGGCTAGAGACTAGCATGGATAAACTGGTGTAAGCATTATAGAGGATAGCAGCTAGCATGTATAAACTGGGATTAGCATCGGAGAGGCTAGCGACTAGCATGGGGGGGGGGGCTGCGTTAACATTGGAGAGGCGAGCTACTAGCATAGATAAACTGGTGTTAGCAATGGAGAGGCTAGCAACTAGCATGGATAAGCTGGCATTAGCATCGGAAATGCTAGTGACTAGCATGGATAAACTGCCATTAGCATAGGATAGGCTAGCACAATAGTCTTAATTTTGGCCCTCATATTGCACCATTTATTCATATCCTTCTCTCACTTCTTGGTTATTGAATATCTCGAAGCATTTTTAGACTTTGCATCATATTAACAGCTTCTATAAGGAGTTATTTCAGCACTATTTCCAAGTGAATTTCATCGATTCATCTGTTTACATCGTCCAGAGTTCTTCCAGCTTCTGAAGCACATTTTGTTTCTTTGCTTCATGTGTTTCCAGCCGTTGTAATCGTGCTCAGATCCAGCAGCAGCAGCCATGTTGTTCTGTTCCAGCATCACTGAAGCGGGCGCCACGCTGTAAAAACCTGTTTGTGTTTGTTGTAAAACTCTGCTGAATGTGCCATTAGAGCAGGGAGGCTTCATGATGTGTACCCTGCTCATCAGCAGCGATGATGGGACAAATAAATTATGGAAACAAAAACGTCACGTTTACAACTGTTTGCTTTTTCGACACAACCGAGCAGAACAGAGGCAGCAGCTGGTTGGAGGGAGATTCATTCAACTTTAAATATCAAGGTTTTTAGTTTTATTCACGTTGTAATCATCTTTAATTATTTTTATGTTAAACTTTTAAAACTGCTGAGGAGGCCCAGATCAATCGAAATAAATTTACTGAAATATGAACTGAAATAATAAATTAAATTAAAGTTAAATTAAGTTAATGTTATTTTTAACATACATTTTGCTCACCACATTTATGCTTATTTACATGCAGTAAATATTTCCTTTGAGTAGTTTATTTAATATTTTACTAAAATCACAGACAAGGAAAATGTTGTCCTTTCAGTTTGGTGTGATGTTTCTGATCTGTCATCATCCACACTTTACAGCCGTACGTCATGAAAACATGAAAACAGCTTCATGTTTTAGTGAGTCTGCACTGAAACACATGAAGTCAGGATTCAGGACGGGCTGCTCCGAATTACTTCTTGTTTTTATTTATAGCTGAGGTTTAAAACATGCAATGTTTCACATCTGGAAACAAAACAACGAGAAAAAAACTGCAGCTAATGGTTAAAAAAGCTTTCAAACTCAAATCAGAGCGAGTCCATCTGCTCCTTCATCACATCACATCACCTGAACTCACAGCTGCTCGCCTAATAACCCAGGTAATAACAGGTAATAACAGATAATAACAGGTAATAACAGATAATAGCAGGTAATAACAAACAGGTAATAGCATGAAGGTCTTTCTGTGTTTTGTGATGTCTGCACACCTGATAACCAGATAATAACAGGTAATAACAGATAATAACAGGTAATATCAGATAATAACAAGTAATAACATGAAGGTCTTTCTGTGTTTTGTGATGTCTGCACATCTGATAACCAGATAATAACAGGTGATAACAGGTAATAACAGATAATAACAGGTAATAACAAACAGGTAATAACATGAAGGTCTTTCTGTGTTTTGTGATTCTGCACACCTGATAACCAGATAATAACAGGTAGTAACAGGTAATAACATGAAGGTCTTGCTATGTTTTATGATGTCTGCACACCTGATAACCAGATAACAGATAATAACAGGTAATGACAGATAATAANTAACAGGTAATAACATGAAGGTCTTGCTATGTTTTATGATGTCTGCACACCTGATAACCAGATAACAGATAATAACAGGTAATGACAGATAATAACTGGTGATAACAGATAATAACAGGTAATAACATGAAGGTCTTGCTGTGTTTTATGATGTCTGCACACCTGATAACCAGATAATAACAGATAACAGGTAATAACAGATAATAACAGATAATAACAGGTAAGAACAGGTAATAACAGATAATAACAAACAGGTGAAGGTCTTGCTGTGTTTTATGATGTCTGCACACCTGATAACCAGGTAATAACAGATAATAACAGGTAATAACAGGTAACAACAGATAATAACAGGTAATAAAAGATAATAACAGGTAATAACAGATAATAGCAGGTAATAACTAACAGGTAATAGCATGAAGGTCTTGCTGTGTTCTATGATGTCTGCACACCTGATAACCAGATAATAACAGATAATAACAGGTAATAAAAGGTAATAACAGATAATAGCAGGTAATAACAGGTAATAACAGGTAATAACAGGTAATAACAGATAATAGCAGGTAATAACAGGTAATAACAGGTA
>NW_013952913.1:95509-99110 GCF_001266775.1 Austrofundulus limnaeus | reverse complement strand
GTGTGTGTGTGTGTGTGTGTGTGTGTGTGTGTGTGTGGTCTCAGAGGGAACATTGCTTCTCGTCCTCCATGCTTCACTGCTCACCTCTGCTATAAATAGACTTAGAGCCGAGGCCCCGGAGTCATTACCAGCCGCTCACCTGATCACCTGACTGATTTATTATCAGGTACAGAAAGAAATACCTCTGCTGGATAATGAAGACTGTCAGATTCATGGTAAAATTGTTCAAATAACTCTTTTTTTTTAAGTCAGAGCCATTTTCTGACCTCCTGACTCCTTTAGATTCCTCTGAGCTGAGCAGCTAACAGACCGGTGGTCGATGGGCAAACAGCACTCTATGAGTGACACATTCTTCTCTTCTGGTTTTGCTGACAGAATATAAAAATAAAAAAAATAAACATTTTAGATGAAGGATTTGATTGCAAAGAAATGAACAGGAAACTGAAAAAAAACCCAGCTTATTTTATTCATTATTCCTGAACCTGCTAAAAACTTCACAGCAGATGATGCTGATGAGTGAAAAGGCCGACGTCACCTCGCTCTGTTTTATTTAAAGAAACAGAAATCTGCTCAACAACTCTTCCACCGTCTCCACTTCCACTCTGATTTTACAGTTTAACCTTTAAAAAAGATGAGCATCTATCTAAGATCTTTGATCCAGTCGGTTTGAGTTCGTCTCTCTGTGAGCAATCGGAGCCAGAATCTTTGCCTTCATCTAATTAGTCACTGGCTGAGCAGAGGAAGCAGCATCTGAAGCAGCCAGATAAAGAAAAGAAAGAGAAAATAGAAAGGAACAAAGACATGTTTTTATTCTTCACAACACGCATGATGAGCTGCGAACAAAACGCTTCTGTTTCTGAAGGTCATCTCAGGAACTTCCTGGTTCCTGTGGCTTCATCTGAACCTTCATTTCAACAGAGTTCAGCTGCTGCCTTCACATCATTTATATTCACATTTACAACATATTTAAGTGTTTAAACAACAGTTTAATAACAGGATTTTAAAAAGACAAAAAGAACTAGACATGGGTTTTTACGATGTAAAAACAAGTGTGCATTGCCACGTAGCATGGCTTTGCCTGCAGCAGTGGACTTGCAGAATGAACTTTGACCAAGTTCAAATGTGTTTTCTACACCAGCTTGTGCCTGTCACATCATCAGGTGTTTAGAATTAAGGTAATTGTGTGACAATATGAAGTTTGAAGAGATTTTTTGTTAAAGTTGCTTTAGCTGGGTTTTGAACCCTGATCTCCCACATGAAAGTCCATGACATAGACCATTAGACCAGTGGGTCTGTGGCAGAAGATGGTGGTTTGTATGTGTGCAGAAAGAGGTCACAATGCCAATACAATTATTGACACAAAATGCATAATATTACAACAACAGAGCAGTATTAAGACAATATTATAGTAAAACATCAAAATACAATCATATTAGRATTGTAAACACTGAACTACTGAGTTGAAATATTAAACTATGGTGCAGTACCAAGTTGAGTACAGCAGGGGGCAGTATTGGACCAATACAAGACTCCATTGACTGCCATTACAATTCATTAAACATTAATATTTCAAAAACTATAAGTTTTACAGGCACCAAAAGGCATAGCCATCATTTGGCACAGGAGCGTTTCAGATATAAATTACAATGGCAGCTCTAGGGCAAAGTATGCAGGAGGAGAAGCATGGCAAAGTGGAGATGACTTGGATGGGAAACGAATCACAATAGTGTGCACTGCATTGGCAATGCACACTGAAAACAACTAGAGAAAATGCATTTCCTGTGAAAATGCTTGTGTGAATCCCTGTTGCTGAAAATGAGCTGAAAATGTTTAATAGGAAAAATATTATTGTACGTTAAACTTGAAAACCCGAAAGAAGCAAAAAAAAAAAAGATGCAAAAAGTCAAAAGGAGCAAAGGTATAGCTGAAATAGCATAAAAAGCTAAAATAGCTGAATATAACAGAAAGCATAAATAACTCAAATTAGCAGAAAGGAGAACAAAAAATAGAAATTAGCAGAAGAATTACAGAAAGCTTAAATAGCAGGTAAGCTTAAATACTAGAAAAACGCTAAAATTGGCAAAAAAAAAAAGTAGCTTAAATTGTCACAAGGAATCTGAAAAGAGCAAAACCAGAAGAAAATATGTAAGATTCTGTGAAGACTCTGAAACATTTGAATGTGTTGAAAAAAGCTTTGTTCATTTCCAAAGGGAAAAAAAGTAGCTGAAATAGCTCTGGCTACTATTTTACAACTTTTTTCAGCTTCAGTATGTGACAGAGCTCGCTCTCAGCTATCAATAGATCAATTTTGAGGTAACATTAGCTAAAAGTGCAGCAAATAGCTGAATATAGCAGAAAGCATCTGTAAGAAGCATGAAAAGCAAAGTAGAAGAAAGAATGACAGTAAACGTAAACAGCAGAGGAGTAGCAGAAAGAAGTAGAATTTTAGCTAAAATAAAAGCTAAAACTAGCAAAAAAGACGCTAAAATTATCACAAGGAAGTTAAAAAAGAGCATAAACAGAACAAATTGTGTAAGGTTCTGTAAAGATTTAGAACATTTTTAAGGATTTCAAGGAAGCTGAAAACAGAAAATTCATTTACAATTGGAAAAATGTGGCTAAAAAAGTGAAATAGCTAAAAAAGTACCAAAATATTACCAGAAATATTCAGCTGTACTGTCCTGAATGAGCTTACAGTTTTGATATATGAATTGTTGAAAAAGCACAAAAATTGTGGAACGAGAAACATTCCAAACCACGTATGGAAGAAACTATAACAAAGAATAAAGAGAAAGATGAAAACATCAGTGTGAACGATGTAACTAATAAACAGTTAGTTCTTCAGAAATATTACAGTTAAAGCAACAATAATCAATGTTACCAGTTTAATTCATTTATCACAACAATTCTGTGATAAAGATAAATGTGTTTTATTGATTCATTTTGCTGCAGTTTGAACTAAAAATCAGGATGAGTTCATAAAAAGTTTGATTTAGTCGATGTTTTATAGAACATCTTTAATTATCAGAGGGCCGCTGCTGTTTTTAAAATGCTCACATGATGATTAATGTTTTGGATTTAAATATTTTTATTAAATGAAAAATCAACAGGAGATTGGTCATCGTTTCGAACTAAAACAAGAAGCCCCAAAACAAACTTATTTAATAAAAGAAACAAAAGGATTTCCTGCAGCAACAAGTGGAGGAAACAGAAAGAAAACATGTTTGTGGTAAAAACGTCCAAACGTCGTGTGGAGGAAGAGGAGGATGTTCATCGTATTCAGAGCAGCCTGAGTCACGCCGAGCCTCCAGGTGAGGCAGGTGAGCTCTGTGATTTGATCAAATGTTCTGAGAGTCGGGACACTTTAAACACAGACTGGTTCTGTTTTCATTTGGGTTCAATTTAAAGAGCCAACAAACAGATCAGTGAAACACAGAACTTCACTTTGTAAAATAAAAGGTTTCTTGAAGGATTCAGGAGGAGCAGTGAGGCTTCAGTCCTGCTCCTGGACCAGTGGGCCAGATCTTCTGATAACCAGGCCTCTCTGGTCTGCATTTGTTTTGTGGACTTGGAGAAGGTTTGTGACCCTGTTCCTCCAGGT
>NW_013952913.1:91874-94531 GCF_001266775.1 Austrofundulus limnaeus | reverse complement strand
ATGAACATATATTTTAGTTAATAATGAAATATTAGATGGTTATTTATTCTGACCACATCATATTGAATTTTTGTAAAAATAAAATACATTTTTTTACACCAAAATAATTTAGGGTATTTTTTTCAAATATTTTAGGGGGGCTCCAGCCCTCCTAAAATTGGCCTAGTGACGTCACTGCACTCCGTGAAGTGGGAAACAAACAGATTAAAATCTAAAAATAGAATTTGGGATGAATAGAATTGCACTTCTCTTTTTGGTGGGGGGGGGTATCGCCCAGCCATAGCAGGAGGATCTGAAGGCTGAGTCATGGAGAGGAGGGGGTTCTGGTTTGGAACCACAGGGTCTCACTTTATGCAGATGATGTGGTCCTGTTGGCATCTGTGATGAGGGTCAGTTCCTCTAAATCTGAGGCCATGGTTCTCAGCTGGAAAATGGTGGAATGTCCCCTTCAGGTCCATGGTGTTACCACCATAGGTAAGGGGTGGGACATGTCCCCCACACTTCCAATATCTGTGCCCTCTGTCCCCCCCACATTTTTCAGCCGAAGCAGAAAAAAAGTGTCCTCCCCATTTAAAAGATGGTGATTACGTCCTTGTCCGGGTCGGGGGAGAGTCTCTGCTTCAAGTGGGGGAGTTTAAGCATCTGGGTGTCCTGTTCCTGAGGATGGAGCAGGAGGTGGGTTGACGAATTGGGGCCTCATCCTCAGTAATGAGGGCGTTGCTTTGGTCAGTCGTGGTGAAGAACGAGCTGTCGACAGGCAAAGCTCTGGATTTACTGCTCTGTCTACGTTCCAACCTCTCCTGTGCTCATGAGGCGTGGATCATGACCGAAAGAACCTGATCCTGGATGCAATCGACCAAAATGAGCTTCTTTGTAGGGGGGCGCCAGGTTCAGCCTTAAGCCGGGTACACACCAAACGTGTTTGGAGCAGCCAAAGCAGCCAGTTTACATGCAAAGTCTATGGTGGACAAGCATCTAGGAGCAGCGCAGCACGTAGCGGCGCATTTTGCCAGTTGAGAGCAGCGCGCAACATGCGGCAGGTCCAAAGCAGCGGCTGCTGAAGTTCAACAAATTGAACTTTGGCTGCTCGACACGCAGCAGCAACCAATCGGGAGAGATTTTTTTTTTTCAAGTGACGGTTTCAAGAACCCGACAGGACAGGAGCCTTATTAGCTGAAATCGACAGTCTGCAGTTGGTGATCTGGCTGGAGAGATCAACACCGATGTGATGAGACAGCGCTCGGGACAAAAAAAAAGTTCCTCAGCAGTTCCTGGATTGGCGAAATTAAACCGCCTCTAAATTATCTGGTGAATTATTTATCTGCTGTGCGCAACGTTCGCTTGTGCTTTAATAAATAACACAAAGCCATTGTATTTATTTTATCTTTATTTCACCCATCATTAAAGACAGACCGGAAAAAAACCAAGACCCTCCTCCCTCCACAGCCTCTGGTCTGGTCCCGGTCTGAAAAAAAAAGTCCGTCAGAGCACCTCTAAATTATCTGGTGAATTATTTATCTGCTGTGCACAATGTTCTCTAGCTCTTTATTAAATAAAGCAAAGCCATTTTATTTATTTTATCTTTATTTCAACCTTCAACAGACCGGAAAAAGAACAAAGATGCTCCTCCCATTGCGCGTCTTCAGCTGCATTCGGTGAACGGACAGCTGTCGACAAGCAGCCAAAGCAGCGGCAGGAGCATTCTTGCTGCTCCAAACGAGTTTGGTGGGAACCCGGCTTTAGAGATGGGGGAGGAGCTTGGAGTAGAGCTGCTGCTCCTCCACATCGATAGGAGCCAGCTGAGGTGGCTCATCTGATCTGGACGCCTCCCTTCAGAGGTGTTCCACAAGTCCCACTGTTAGGATACCTCAGGGAAGACCCAGCAATAATTTAGAGCCGTTTGGTTGATACTGGTTATTTACTGTGGAGTTTATGAGTTAAAGACAAAGTTTATAAAATATGTCGCAGAGAGAGTCGCACTCAGAGGACAACACTCAGCCACTACCACACTAACGCTGAATCAAACTAAGTGGGTTTTTACTGTCGTTAGCATCCGTTAGCTGCGGCAGCCATCTTGAATGTGATTGATTTTAAAAGTTGTGTTTATAGAAGCAAACCTGATGACTCTGTCCTCTGGTGCTTGAGAGATTTCGCTAACAGAAGGACAGAAACTTCCGCTTTCTGCAATCTTCTGCAAATCTTTACGACTCCAGCAGTAAAACACAGAAAGTGTTGGCTGCTGGGAGGACATGGCAGCTGAGAGAGCAGGAAACAGCTGGTGCCCCCCCCCCCAACATGGTTCACTGCCTGCATACCAACAACATCAACCCCCAGCAGCAGATATCATCTCTGCTACTGTTTTTTTTTAGCGTGAGTGAAATTAGAGGTGATTAGTAAAAACAAACATTATTGTTCAGCTGCTATAAATCAGAATTACACAGAATTAGTGGCTGAACGAGCCGAAACCTCATCAGCATGACGAGTGAAGCAGCTGCGCTTATTTTTAGAACAATTCTGGATTTTTTATTTTTTTTTTTCATTTAAAGGACTCCATTAGTGTTGAAACAGACGAAAAGCTAAACCTCTGAGTGGGAGAGCAAATAACACAAAGCATGAACATTTACAGAAACATCAGTTTAAAGCAGCAAATATAATAA
>NW_013952913.1:87982-89903 GCF_001266775.1 Austrofundulus limnaeus | reverse complement strand
ATCATCCATCCATCCATCCATCCATCCATCCATCCATCATTCATCCATTTATCCATTTATCCATCCATCCATCCATCATCCATCCATCCATCCATCATCCATCCATCCATCCATCCATCCACCCAACCAACAAACCATCCATCCATCCATCCATCCATCCATCCATCCATCCATCCATCATCCATCCTTCCATCCACCTCACCAACCAACCATCCATCTCACCAACCAACCATCCATCCATCCATCTCACCAACCAACCATCCATCCATCCATCCATCCAACCAACAAACCATCCATCCATCCATTGATCCATCCATCCATCCATCCATCCAACCAACCAACAAACCATCCATCCATCCATCCATCCATCCATCCATCCATCCATCCATTCATCCATTCATCCATCCATCCATCCATCCATTCATCCATCATCTCACCAACCAAACAACCAACCAACCAACCATCCATCCATCTGTCCATCCATCTCACCAACCATCCATCCATCCATCCATCCATCCATCCATCCAACCAACAAACCATCCATCCATCCATTGATCCATCCATCCATCCATCCATCCATCCATCCATCTCACCAACCAACCAACCCAGCCTGCCACACTCACCTGTCCTCAATTGTAATCACCAGTTGTTTCCTACTTCCATTCAGCCCTGTTTGCATTTAAGGATCATCTCTTCATCACTTCAGCATCCGACCATTGCTTACCCATGTTTGTTTTCACCTCATGCTCATGCTCATGCTCCAAGTTTTGATTTTTTTGTTATCTTGCCACCATGTTGGCTTTTTTCTTTATTAAAGTCTTTTAATTTCTTTAAGTTCGGCCTGCCTGCCTGCCTGCATTTTGGGTTCTCCTCACCACCAAGCCGTGACAGTCTTTCATAGACATTAAGGTAAAATCTGATGTGTTGGTAGTTTATGTATAGATAAAACTCACAGGGTGGCATTTTACCATATTAAAGGAAGTCACGTGTATTAATCTAATAACATTATATGTAAATTAACCCATGATCTAAATGTAAACGGGCGATTTGTGTTCTGACAAAGAATGCTTGTCTTTAGTTCCTCGTGGTTTCAGATGCAACATTTCCCTCCTTAGTTATTTGAACCTGCAGGATTTGGGGCTCCAACATTTACCTCTGCAGAGCTGCAGTCTTTGTTTAGGAGCAGGAAGTTCAGCTCTGAGGTCCTCAGACTGGAACAGAGTTAACCAGTGGGCACAGAATGTCAAAATAAACAGCATCAGCCTGAGAAAACAAGAAGAGCCAATGAAGCGTAAGTGAGAGGCACAAACCTCATCCTATTTACAAATAAAATGTCCCTCTCTCCCCGTGAACCCAACCGGTATTTGTGCTTCCGTTTATTTTCAGTCCAGAATGATCTAATCACTAAACCAATAACCACAACTATTTTCAGCAAGTGATATAATTATATTGTTTGCCCAGTGATGCTTTCTGATCTCAGGTTTCTGAATGTAAAAATGTCACTGCAGCTCTCGGACTCCATCAGAGTTCACACATGAAATTGGTTTTAAGAAATAAAATCATTTCTTTTATTTTCCTGTATTTACTTTTGAGCATAAATTTCACCAAATGATCTTAGATGAGAATCTATTGTAATGCAAATGGAAAGAAACAAAATATAAAAATATACTTTATGCTTTCAGAGTTATATTTCAAATCACGTCATATGTTTCAAACCATATTTATTGATGTTTAAAGGCAGATGAGTTTTTGTTTCATATAGAAGAAATATAATCAGAGTTCGAGTTTCTCTGTGGAATATTTAAGAAGGAAGTTTCTCATGAGATGCTGATCAAAACTGATGCTGAATAAACAAACTGATGTAAAAGAATACCATCAGAGGCATTTTTGTTTCCTCCTGGGATTTCTGACAGAATATATA
>NW_013952913.1:85230-87103 GCF_001266775.1 Austrofundulus limnaeus | reverse complement strand
CGACCTCAGGATGTACCCGACCTCAGGATGTACCCGACTTCAGGATGTACCCGACCTCAGGATGTACCCGACCTCAGGATGTACCCGACTTCAGGATGTACCCGACCTCAGGATTTACCTGACCTCAGGGTGTACCCGACTTCATTTTGTACCTGACCTCAGGTTGTACCCGACCTTAGGATGTACCTGACCTCAGGATGTACCTGACCTCAGGATGTACCCGACTTTAGGATGTACCCGACCTCAGGATGTACCCGACCTTAGGATGTACCCGACTTCAGGATGTACCCGACTTCATTTTGTACCTGACCTCAGGTTGTACCCGACCTTAGGATGTACCTGACCTCAGGATGTACCTGATCTCAGAATGTACCTGACCTCAGGATGTACCCGACTTCAGGATGTACCCGACCTCAGGATGTACCTGACCTCAGGATGTTCTCAACCTCAGGATGTACCTGAACTCAGGATCTATCCAGCTTCAGGACGTACCCAGCTTGAGGTTGTACACAGCTTCAGGATGTATCCAGCACCAACCCCCTGACCCTGAACAGGTCTCAGCACAAATAAATGGACGGATGAATGTTTTCAAACTTGGAGGAGAGCGCCATCAAGTGGACACAAATCAAAATGACAAACTCAGAGTTGAACTGAGTTGAACACATGATGGAAAAATAAATAAAATTAAACAAACTTATTTCCAGATTTAAGGTTTTCAGCATCAAGACATCTTCAGGCCAAACTGTAGAAACACTAAGGGGAACAAGATACTGAAACTGTGACTCAGTGGTTTTCGGCAGGACTATATCAGTCTCTCGTATGGGTTTGGAGGGATTTTGACCCACTGTCTTTCTCTGAAGGTCCCAGCATCACAGTAACTCCCTGATTCTTTTCTTTTTGACCTGTTCTGTTGATTAGCTGCTGTGTTTGGGATCATTTGGCTGAAAATGATTGCATCATCCAGCTCTTATTTATAAATCTCAGTCCACACTATATGATAATAATTCAGCAGATGTGGTTTAAACTCTTCCTCTCTGGTTGGCTTTCTTCTGTAAATGTGAGTAATCTTGCTGCCACAGTTTATTTTGTAAATAGTTAAATTTTTATTTATCTTTGAACTCTTGAGTCCTCTGGTTCCTGGGTTTACCACTCTTCATGTAATCCTAATGTTTTAAATTCTTATAATTTGGTGCATTGTGATTCGTGATATAAAATAGTTTTAAGTGTTTCCCTCCATTAAAAAAACAAACATCTGTGATGAATCCCAGGAGACAGCTGACACACATCCCTTCTCTATAAATACACAAGCTCTGATGCTAACAGTGATCAAGTCTTTTATAAACAGCATCATTTTCTCTGTGGCGCTCGTTTTGTCTCAAGTTTCGGTGGTAAACCTTCAGCATGGCCAGAAAATAAAGAGCAGCACGTCACATCTGTCTGCTCTGATGAGTGGCTTGGCCTCCTCTGCATCGACTGCTTCATTGATTTGTTCATAAAACACAGAGTTCTGGGAGGAAGGACTGTTGTGTAGATGAGGAGGGGAGGGAGGGTCCTGGAGAAGCCCTCCACTTAGAGGTGCTGGTTGGTTTAAACTAGAGGACATTTGTTTGAAGATTATCAGTGTGCATTGCCAATGCAATACACACTATTGTGATTCGTTTCCCATCCAAGTCATCTCAACTTTGCCATGTTTCTCCTCCTGCATACGTTGTCCTAGAGCTGCCGTTGTAATTTATATCTGTAAAGCTCCTGTGCCAAATAATGACTATGCCTTTTGGTGCCTGTAAAACTTATAGTTTTTGAAATATTAATGTTTAATAAATTATAATGGCGGTCAATGGAGCCTTGTATTGGTCCAATACTGCCCCCTGCT
>NW_013952913.1:83366-85179 GCF_001266775.1 Austrofundulus limnaeus | reverse complement strand
AGTGATCACAATATTAATATGATTGTATTTTGATGTTTTACTGTAATACTGTCTTTATGTTGTCCTATTGCTGTAATACTGTATATTGCACTTCAGTGTCAATAATTGCATTGGCAAGGTAAACTTTTCTCTATACATACAATCCAATCCCTGGGATTGTCCTCTGCCACATCTCCTATAGTCTCATGATGAGCACTGTGGGCTTTCATGAGGGAGATTAGGGTTCAAATCCAGCTACTGCAACTTTAACAAAAATCTCTTCAAACTTCATACTGTCACAAAATTACCTTAATTACACACACCTGCTGACGTGACAGGCACAAGCTGGTACAGAAAACACATTTGAACTTCATCAAAGTTCATTCTGAAAGTCCAATGCTCCTGCCTATATTGTCCTACAGCTGCCATTGTAATTTCTATCTGTAAAGGTCCTGTGCCAAATGATTGCTTTGCCTTTTGGCACCAGTACAACTTGTAGTTTTTGAAATATTAATGTTTAATCTTTATTCCAAATTCATATAATGGGAGTCAATTGGCCCTTGTAATGGTCCAATACCGCCCCCAGCTGTACTCAACTTGGTACTGCACCGTAGTTTTTTAATATTTAATCTCAATTGTTCAGTGTTTACAATTCTAATATGATTGTATTTTGATGTTTTACTATATGATTATCTTAATAGTGCTCTATTGTTGTAATATTATGCAGTTTAGTGTCAATAATTGTATTGGCAATGTGGCCTCTTTCTGCACATACACAAACCAACCCCTGCAACCACCTTCTGCCACAACTCCATTGGTCTAATGGTCTATGTCATGGACTTTCATGTGGGAGATCAGGGTTCAAAACCCAGCCAATTCAACTTTAACAAAAATCTCTTCCAACTTCATATTGTCACACACTTACCTTAATTACAAACACCTGCTGATGTGACAGGCACAAGCTGGTATAGAAAACACAATTGAACTTGGTCACATTTCATTCTGCAAGTCCACTGCTGCAGGCAAAGCCATGCTGCAATTGCATGCAACGTGGCAATGCACACTTGTTTTTACATCGTTAAAACCCATGTCTAGTTGTTGTTTGAATTTATTGTTTTGAAAAAAAAGGGGAGATATTATTAGATTTTCTTATTTTGCTAACTTTCATTTTATTTGTGATTTGTATTTTATTGTATATATAATTTATGTTGTTTTTAAAATGAAATGAATAAACTTTACTGGAGTTAGAGGAAGCTGCTTTGGTAATAGAGCTCAGAAATAAAGTTTAATGGAAACAAATAACTTGTTCATTTATCTGAAGTAAAAAGTGCCACAAAAATCTGAAATAACAGGAATTCAGATATAAACTAAAAGTCTGACAGTTTTTGAATTGACACAGATTTCTTTTTATTAATTATCTGAACCAGCAGCTCTATGACCTCTGATCTCTGCTTAGGATTAAACAAATTCTTTTTTAAATATACGGTGTACTTGTTTTTTGATTGAAAAATCTTAACAAATGCCAATATAACTTCAAATACGAACTGAACAAAAGAACAAGGAATAAAACAGAATAATGAAGCATTAATATATTTAGTACAAAACTTTTTTATTAAATTTATTCACTTCATTAAAAAACAAAACAAAACAAAACGAAAACAAAACACTTTTACATATAAAACAATACAAATTAAACTAAATGAAAGGTAGCAGAAAAAGAAATAAATCTTATTTCTGCTCCTATCAGCAAAAAATTATAACAATTTCAAACTATGATAAAACTAAACAAAAAAATCAACTCCTCAAACAGTAACTCTTACAAATTATACAATTT
>NW_013952913.1:81906-82701 GCF_001266775.1 Austrofundulus limnaeus | reverse complement strand
TATTTCCTCTGTCCAACTTTTTACTCACTTAACTGGGAATTCCAAAAGCAGAGAGCATCACTCTGCTCTGACTGTTTCCATGAGAAGACATTTATGTGGCTCCCTGGAGAAGTTAAACTCCTCTTGTAATTACATTATGACATGCTGAGGGGGGCTGGTTTTTAACAGTTTAGATTTCGGGGGTCTCGTTGGCAGCAGGTCTCTGCTTGATATGTTCAGGGGTCAGTGTCCACAGCTGAAACAGAGCAGAGCTGTGAAAAACATCTGAACATCTGCTGAAAGCTCCAGACTAATAAAAACTAAAGAATGCTGCAGCTCTGCTCCGTGAGCCTGAAGAGCTGAGCTCACTGTTTCCACCAGCAGCACAGAGGACAGGCTGGACCGGACTAACGGGTCCAGACTCATCCAGACTAACAGATCCAGACTAACAGATCCAGACTAACAGATCCAGACTAACAGATCCAGACTAACAGATCCAGACTAACAGATCCAGACTAATCCAGACTAATGGATCCAGACTAACAGATCCAGACTGACAGATCCAGACTAGATCCAGACTAACAGATCCAGACTAATCCAGACTAACAGATCCAGACTAATCCAGACTAACAGATCCAGACTAATCCAGACTAACAGATCCAGACTAATCCAGACTAACAGATCCAGACTAATCCAGACTAACAGATCCAGACTAATCCAGACTAACAGATCCAGACTAATCCAGACTAACAGATCCAGACTAATCCAGACTAACAGATCCAGACTAATCCAGACTAACAGATCCAGACTAATCCA
>NW_013952913.1:79209-79724 GCF_001266775.1 Austrofundulus limnaeus | reverse complement strand
TCCAGACTAACAGATCCAGACTAACAGATCCAGACTAATCCAGACTAATGGATCCTGACTAACAGATCCAGACTAATCCAGACTAACGGATCCAGACTAACAGATCCACACTAATCCAGGCTAATGGGTCCAGACTTACAGATCCAGACTAACAGATCCAGACTAATGGATCTAGACTAATAGATCCAGACTAATCCAGACTAACGGATCCAGACTAACAGATCCACACTAATCCAGGCTAATGGGTCCAGACTTACAGATCCAGACTAATGGATCTAGACTAATAGATCCAGACTAATCCAGACTAACGGATCCAGACTAACAGATCCAGACTAACAGATCCAGGTCCTGTATCTGTGGCCTGCTGGAATTCATCTGTTGGATCTGCCACGTCTCTCCAGAGCAGGAGACGAGCTCAGTCAGCTTCTCATGGAGATGTGAAATGATGTGCTGTGTGTGTGTGTGTGTGTGTGTGTGTGTGTGTGTGTGTGTGTGTGTGTGTGTGTGTGTGTGTG
>NW_013952913.1:76392-78734 GCF_001266775.1 Austrofundulus limnaeus | reverse complement strand
GGGCAGGATGGATACAGGTAACATCTGTGTTAAAGGGACGGTTGTTTAATTATCATGTAAAATTTTTAAAAACTTGTATTTAAGGTACAAACTGACCTGAGGGTCACAGCTGGACAAACCTCTGTGCTGAGGAGCTCCTAAAAATAATTTCCTTTTCTTTTTATTCACAAAACTAAATCCTAAAACTTTGTGGGTCTGACTCAGACAGGTGACCCCCCTGACAGGTAGAACCACAGCAGACCCCCAGTCTTCTGCCTTCACGGAGTGCAGCCTCTGCTCTGTGTCACGTGACTCCACAGTTTCACCTGAGAAATCCAGCCTCCACCAATCAGCTCCTCTCTCTCTCCCTCTCTGGCGCTCTCCGTCAGGATGCGTTCACGTGTCGTCGTAAAGGAGGAACTCTCAAGCAGGAGCGCGTGATTCAAGCTCCTGGTTGGAGTTTGACTCGTTAACAGCGCGAGTTGGGACTTTAGTCACGTGAGTTCGTAGTTTTTATCACAAAACAGCATCAGTAAAGGTTTATAAACCGAATTATCACTGATTTATACAAATATTACTGATATGACTCAAAACAAGAGCATAATGGCTGCCTCAACTCATATTTCATCTGTTTATGTTACTATTTTTGTACAAATTTATGATTAAATATGTCATTAGCAATGATTTTATTAAAACTGAGCTATATTTGATCTGAACACTCTGAAACTGTTGGGTTTTTTCACAACTCTGAGATGAGCAGGTCACTCATTTTAAGCCAGAACGGACCTGAGTCCAGCTGGAAGCTGATTAAACTGGTTAAACTGGTTAAACTACTGTCCTGCATGTTTGACCTGTTCCTCTGCTCCATCACACCTGATTCAGTGACCGGATCACCTCTTCAGGTTCTGCAGAAACCTGTTAATCACTCTTTTTGGTGCTGATGAAGCAGAAAACAAAAACCCTGGACTAAACAGTGGGTTTATTTTCTGACCAAGGTTGTATCATCTAATTTTTGGCAGAGGTTGGAAAAAAACAACAACTGTAAAAATGAATCTCACTGATAAGAAAAGTAAAAGTCATGAAGTTCTTCGCAATAATAAGGAAAATAAATGAAGTGTTTAATTTATTTATACTAAAATTTAATCTAAAGAGTGTATCTCCTTTACTTTTATTTCATGTTTAATCTGAATATAATTCAAAGATAAAATAAGCAGCATGAGTGAAACTAAACTGTAAGATTTTTTTCTTCTTTCTGCTGTCTGTCATTTTATTTGTGATTTGTATTTTTATTGTATATAAATTAATTTAGTTACTTTTAAAGAAATGAATAAAGTTTAATAAAAGTGATCTGCACTGCAGCCGATGGGCCTGTCAGTGGTAAAAACTGTGTTTCTGCAGAGGACCACAGAAACCAGAGCTGTTACTGGTGGGCCAAATGAAATGGTTTGATGGGCCGGATGCACCCCTGCATTAAATGGAGTTGAGGAAATTAAGCAATGATAAATTCAGCACTTAATTTTTGAAAGCATAAACAACTTTTTTCATGTGTTAAAGTTGAAAATGAATCAGTAAAACAGATTTTTGTGTTTTGAATGAAGCAACTTTTCTTTTATTTTGGTCCATTTAAAAGATAAGAACTTGATGATTCGATTACAGATCCTCAAATCAGTTTCCTGCTGTAACAAAGTAACTTTATTAAAACTCACCTCTGGATTAACTCAACCTAAAGCTCTGATTCACTAAATCAGTATTTTAACCCAACTAACTGAACCTGAGTCAAACTGAAGTCCGGTCCAACTTTGACCCACCTCTGGGTACAAATCTGGATTATTTGAACCCAGCAGTTCTCAGTGTGCTCAATGTTTGTGGCTGTTTGGGTTTTTATTATTCAGCTTTTGCTGTTTTGCTGTCTGCTAGTAAAATGTTTTAATGACAAATCAGGAAAAAAAAATAACACAAAAGAGGATTAAATTATTATTTTTATTTAAAAGTTTATCCTATAAACTCTGACCTGCTGATAAAATTCTATATTTTTGTAAGGAAATATATTATTATACAATATACAGTACAATAATATACAATTATTATTGTATATGCAAGTATATACAATAATATAAATTATTATTATGACATCAGACGAACAAGTCAAAATGTAATTTATCTTTTGTCAAAAGATACTGAGCGAGAAATAAAAATCAGACTTTATCTCAAAGTGTTAAAGTTTTCAAAAAGCTTTGAATCTTTTACTATTGCTTAATGTAACTCATGTGCACAAACAAACAAACAAACAAACAAACAAACAAACAAACAAACAAACAAACAAACAAACAAACAAACAAACAAACAAACAAACAAACAAACAA
>NW_013952913.1:71072-75022 GCF_001266775.1 Austrofundulus limnaeus | reverse complement strand
GTGCTTAGTTCTGATCATGATGGCAGAGGTTTGAACCGATCAGGGATTTTTCTGTTTCAGCAGCAGAAAAACCTTCAAATCCAGATTATTGTTTTTATTTTTTTATTTTTTTTATAAATCTCGACTCGTTGCTTCAGATGGAAACAATAAAAAGAACCGAACCGGGTCCGCTCCTCCTGCACACCCCGAACCGTCCAGCCTCGTTTACAACCTCATAAATCCGTGTTTTTATTCTAAACACTCATATTTATGATGATCTTTCTTTGACTGCGCGCCGCCGCGCCGCGGAGCCGCGGAGCCGCGGAGCCGCGGCCATGCTGGAGCCGCATCCAGGATGTAAACAAGTGAAAGGCAGATCCTCCGGTCGACGGATGACCTTGTGTTAATCCCTCACATCAGCCACCATCGCCGCCGCCGCCGTGCGCGTGCAGTAATTACACAACAAGCGCGGGTAAACAGGCGGCTTCATCAACAACAGGCCTGTGGCGCGTGCAGTGGCGGAGCTACGTTTGCTCTGGTTTGGGTTGTTTTTGGGCAGGGGGGGCCAAGGTGGGGCTCAAGCTTTGAGCTGGTTCATCTGCAGCAAAAGTTTCGGCTTCATTACACGTGTTCAGATTATTTATTCCTATAAATTATTCACTGCTGGATTAAAAATAATTACATAAAATATTAGTTTAACCCGTTTGACCAAAACAACAAAACAAGCTCAGTTTTTTAAACAAAAATCGAGTTAAATGATTAATTTGTTGAATTAGATTATAATAATTCTGGATTATTACAAATTAGTTGTTGCTAACCATGCTCTTTTTACAGTTTTAATCCCACTAAAAGGTTTTGTTTGGTCCCATTTGCTCAATTTCTGGTTCAAAATATCAAACAGTGAACAATGAGTTTCCATCTGTCACTTAAAATAATGAATTGTTCCCTGTGTGACACTAAAACAACACAAAAATAACGTTTAGTTGATTATTTTTAAGAGCCAGTGCCAAATGTTAAACAAACGATAAATAAAACAATCAGACCTGAAGAGTCGAGCACAGAAATAAACATTAATTAACTAAAGATGGTTCTTAATGAAGCTGTTTATTTTTATTAAATGACAGAAAGTCTCAAAGACAAACTGGAAAAATTGCGTTTAAAAAATAAATATAAAAGCAGTCGAAGCTGAACGACACCTGAAATTTGCAGAAGAAGCCGAAGCTGTAGCAGCTAAAGGCTGCAGGATTTGAGCTAAAAACTAAAGTGAAGCTTTAGTTTGAAGGTAAAAATGAAGCTAAAAGCAAAAAATTCAATGTAGTAAAAGTTAAAAAAGCAGCTAAAAGATGTAGCTGAAAGTAGCAAAATGGCAGCTAAAATGAAAGTAGCCAAATGAGTGATGATGCGCTCACACACCGTGTATGTTTATCTGATAAATGTTGACTTGATGCCGTTCTGTAGAAACTGTTTAACTTTACGACTTCTGAATATCTGAATGTAAACAAGCCTCTGTCCGCCCCCAAACATTCTTTTGTTTCATTGAAACACAAGGAGTTTTTGCTGAATTTCATTATAAACATGATTTCAAACCGTTCATCGTTTAAAAAAACGTTGATTCTTTGTTCGGATGTGTTTGGTTCTGTAAACTCTCAGAAAAGCTCCGTTAGTTCGTTGATGTGCAAACCGTCTTTCTGCTGCTGAAACCTCCTGCTCCAGCTGTGTGAGCTTTAAACCCGCCGTGTTGTAAAATAATCTACATTTTATTAGCGGGGGGGCAACCGGGGTGGCAGGACAGCTGCCCCCCCAGTGCCCCCCCCCCCTCTAGCAGCGCCACTGTTTGTTTCGGACAGAGAGCAAGAAAACAACCGAGTGTGTTTCTGTTTTTATTTTTAATTTAAACTAAAAACCAAGAACAATGGTGCAACGATGTTTCTTCATCAGGCTGGATGAAATGTGTCGCCATGGTGGTCACCACATTTGGTTTTTGTTTACATGCTGTCATGCGCCAAGCATTCCCATCACCCGGCATTACAAACCATCAGTATATCTGCACCCCATCATGGACATTTGGACATACAATCCACCTTTAATGGAGCTCCGGGTGTAACCCAACACTCAGCACAGAGGCAGGACCGAGCTGGACCTGCAGGAACCAGATCAGGAGTCAGGATTTAGATCTTTTTTTAAAAATAACTTTAACATCTCCAGACACGATTTAAGCTTAAAAATCAAGTGTGAAGCACAGAAAACTACAACCTGCCCGCTCTGTTAGCCGACTCTGGACCTGAACTCTGTATTTAAATGAAAAAATAAAGTCTAATTTTAACAACAGGAGTCATTTTAAAGACAGCGACATAAAGAATATCAGCAAGTCAAATAACAGAAAACAAAACTTTTATACAATAATTAAGTTGCCAGATATTCAGGAGAAAAACTGAGGAATTTAAGTATTTAAATAAACTGTCCTAACTAAGGTTTAAAATCTACGGAAGAGCATTGCATTCACCAAATAAAACAAATTAGGACTCCTGATCTCATAATTACGAGATCTTATCTCATGATTATGAGATAAGATGTCATAATTATGAGATAAGATGTCATAATTATGAGATAAGATGTCATAATTATGAGATAAGATGTCATAATTATGAGATAAGATGTCATAATTATGAGATAAGATGTCATAATTACGAGCTCAGGATCTCATAATTATGAGATCTTTTCTCGTAGTTTTGAGATAAGATCTCATAATTTTTTTATCAGGTGAATGCAATGCTCTTCTGTAAAAATCTTATATCAGACCAGAAAAAACTAATTTTTTATCTTGTTTTGAGATTTACTGAACAAAAACAGAACATGTTAGATTATCTTGTTAGCCTGGAGGTTTGACTCAAATTAAGTGAAAATTCTGCAACTGGAGTAAGAAAATTCAACTTGATAAGATTCTTGAAATAAGAAAAATTTGAGTCAAATCAAGTATTTCAAGAATCTTACTAAACTGAGAATATTTTCCTTTAATTTGAGTCAATTTTCCAGGTTAACAAGATAAATAATCTCACGTTCGGTTCTTCTTCAGTAAATCTCAAAACAAAATATTTTTTTCTGTCTGAGTTTATGATTTGAAACGTTGGTTAAATGAACAGGTTTTGCAGTGTAAATCCGATGTGACTGTCAGCAAAGCTGCTAACGTTGTTTTTTATTCCAAAAATCTGAAGAAATGAAATGAAACGAACCCCTCAGTGTGAGTTCACAGGAGCTTTATGAGCTGAAGTTACGATAAAAGCAAATAAATCCTGCCCCGTCTGCCTGCGATCACCGTATGCAGACGATGTGATTCTGTTAACGACAGAAGCACGAAGCATATTTTTGTCCCCGACTTCCAATCCTGACCTTCCTATAAATAAAAAAGTCATTAGTTTGAGAGTTTCAGCCTCTCCGATCACTAAAACCAAAGAGTTTCACTGAAAGTGACTCTTGAGGAGCCGTCTGCCTGATTCAAAGTCTGAGCTGCAGCTCAGCCAGCGGTGTTTAACTGCAGATCGATGCAGCACTCACAGCACTAAAAACCCACCCCCACCCCCCAGGGGGGCGACCTTCCTCCTGCCTGCGTTAACAGCCAGCTCCTCCATTTAGACAAATGAAAAGGTTGGGATGATGATGATGATGATGATGATGATGACGAGCAGACTTTTACTCAGGCAGACAGGACGCCTGCGCCTCCGCGTCATTACAGAGTCTGCTTCAGGTTAATTTCTATTTTAATCTGTTCTTAAATGTATTTTGCTCCAAGATAAACAACTAAAAAATGTCTTTATGAGCTTTAAAATGTCCCAGCCTGAGTTTCTGTAAAGATCAGATGCTGCACTGCAAAAACTGTCATCTAACCAAGTTTTAAAACCTTATATCAGCCAAAAAATCTTTTTGATCTTGTTTTCAGACTGATTTACTAAACAAGAACTGATTGTGTAAGAATA
>NW_013952913.1:68919-70912 GCF_001266775.1 Austrofundulus limnaeus | reverse complement strand
ACACACACACACACACACACACAATACAAATATACAATATACAAAAATTCTGTGCGTCTCCTTGGGGCTAAGCCCCTCTTGTCCTTAAAACCTAGTGACGCTCCTGGTTTCACTTGTCTGACCATGATGATGATGATGATGATGATGATGATGATGATGATGATGATGATGATGATGATGATGATAAGATAAATAAGTTAGTGGTTCGTAGTGATTGTTATAATTTATGGGTTATGGAGGATTTCTGAATTCATGGATGTTAAAAACTCAACGTTTTCCAGGAGACAGATGAGAGAAGATGTTGAGTTTCAAAATAAAAGCCTTGAATTTATTAGTCAACGTTTGAAAACTGAGCTGTTGAACTTTAAATCTCCTTAAATGCTTAATAAAATAAATGTTTTATAGGAGTTATTTATTTTCCTACGTTAGTATGTGTTGTTTTGTTTCTTGCTCAGGTGCTGAAGGTGTTTACATTTTGAACACCGTAGTTTAGTCTTTGAGTGAACGGTTAGCTTCCAGGCTAACGTTGCCCACCACAGCAGGTGGGATGCTGGATTAAAGCAGGTGGATCAGGCTCAGAACATAAACCAAACTTTCATAAAAACATTTCAATCTTTAAGTTAGGATATTTGTGGAGAGGTAAATATCTTACCTGTTGCAGAAAGCTTTTTAAACAACCTCTAATTGGAGAAACAACATTTTTTTAGACTGGACTGAGAAGCTAACGTTAGCCATGCTAGCTTTAAAACAAGTCAGATTTGTTTCCATATTTGACACCCAGTTATTTAATTTAAATGTTTTTATGACCTCAGATAGCTGTCGTCCTGTCAGAGGCAGTCAGTAGAGCTGGAGGCGAGATTAAAGTGAAGAATATCCTCAATTAATCTCAGATTAGCTTTTAATCACTTTATGTTTTTGTTTATTTTTAGTCTGGATCTGTTTTTGTTTTTGATGTGTTTTCCTGTTAAACCTTTATTATTATAAAACTCACTCAGTTTGGGATTAAATAGCCGTTTACAGGGAGGTTTGTTGGTGTTTTTAAGCATAAAGAGCTGCAGCAGCAGCTAGCTGTAGCACTTCTGTTGTGAGAAACGAATTATCTCTGCTGAAATAATCGTGTTATTCTCAGCTGAGGGCAGGTTTTATGAAACGCTGCAGGATCGGCTAAATGTTAGCTTCTGGCTGTTTAGCTGGTTTCTTCAGGCTGGACCGAACGGTTCTGTTGGGCTCAGAAACAAAAGCAGGTTTCAGGGAAAAACAAAGTGCTTAAATCAGACGTTCAGGAGTTCAGCGTGAGCACAAACACAAATAAAAACGATCCGTTTTTCTGCTTCGTGCTTTTTTTTCTTCTTTTTTTAATTTCTGAAAATAACCGTGAGAGGGAAGAGAGTTTTAACGTGCGGGTCATCTAGTCCTGGACCTGTTCACTGGTCCTGGGCCTGTTCACTGGTCCTGGGCCTGTTCGCTGGTCCTGGACCTGTTTTCTGGTCCTGGACCTGTTTACTGGTCCTGGACTCGTTTGCTAGTCCTGGACCTGTTTGCTGGTCCTGGACTTGTTTGCTGGTCCTGGACCTGTTTGCTGGTCCTGGATCTGTTTGCTGGTCCTGGACCTGTTTGCTGGTCCTGGACCTGTTTGCTGGTCCTGGACCCGTTTGCTGGTCCTGGACTCGTTTGCTGGTCCTGGACTCGTTTGCTGGTCCTGGACCTGTTCGCTGGTCCTGGACCTGTTCGCTGGTCCTGGACTTGTTTGCTGGTCCTGGACCTGTTTTCTGGTCCTGGACTTGTTTGCTGGTCCTGGAGTCGTTTGCTGGTCCTGGACCTGTTTGCTGGTCCTGGACCTGTTTGCTGGTCCTGGACCTGTTTGCTGGTCCTGTACCTGTTTGCTGATGCTCCAGTTTTCAGTCCTGACGTCATTTTGATTCTGTTCTTTCTGTGCGTCGCTTCTTTCATTTAGTAAATGGACGGGTTGGCTGGTGCTGGTGCTGGTGCTGGT
>NW_013952913.1:66134-68407 GCF_001266775.1 Austrofundulus limnaeus | reverse complement strand
CACACACACACACACACACACACACACACACACACACACACACACACACACACACACACACACAGCCAATAAATCCTAAGCTCCAACGAACCGATGTAAATATTATGTTCAGTAATGATTCATAACAGTTTTATGATTTTCACTCAGATGTTTAAACTGAACTCAGGAAGTTTTTGAATTTGATTTAAAGAAGAAAAACAAAAGAAGAAGAGTGATTCTCCCTTTGTCCTAACATGAAATCACACCAAAAAATGTGGTTTTATGAAGTCTTTTTGTTTGTTTTTGTGATTATTTACTGTAGAAAAAGGTTTTCTTTGTTTTGTCGTCATTTTGAGCCCGTTGTTCGGTTCTGACCTCGGTATAAAAAAGGCAGAATGGTTCGTTTGACTCAAGGTGGCAGACTGTGTGGAGAGGCTTCCACCAAGTGTTTCCTCTTGTTTTGTTCACTTCCTCTCCTCCTTCCTTCCTCTCCTCCTTCCTTCCTCTCCTCCTTCCTTCCTCTCCTCCTTCCTTCCTCTCCTCCTTCCTTCCTCTCCTCCCACGCTCTCCGGCTCGCTCTGTTTTTCGAAGCCACTGCGTCAAATTAGAATAAAGAGTCGTACAGGGAGGGGCTGTGTGTGTGTGTGTGTGTGTGTGGGGGGGGTCCCTCAGAGCGAAGGCGTGTGATTGGTGGAGGGAGACGTCGGTCACGGCTGGGCGGCAGCCAATAGGTGAGGAGAACAGGAGGATGATGAACATGGATGAAGTGGGGGATGAAAGGGGACTGCCAGGACCACCCCCCCATCACCACCACTGACAACAAAACCACCCATTTTCATACAGAAACCTCTGAGTTATCTTTGTGTCTGATTTTCTGTGAACTCCTGACTGAGCGTTTCAGAACGGAGCGTTCTGATTGGCTGCTGCCACAGCCAGTGTTGTATAAAGTACCTCAAAGTGATACTTGAGTAAAATTACAAGTATCTTATCATAAAAATACTTTGGTAAAAGTTAAAGTCTTCTCTAAGAATACTTGAGTAAAAGTCTTATCTAATATTTTTTGTACTTAAATATCAAAAGTCAATTTCTGACACAAAATCTACTCAAGTATTAAAAGTAAAAGTACTGAGTAAAAGTGAGCAGTTAGATTTTACAAAATGACATTTATTGGGAGGTGACTTCTCCAAAAAATATATTTTCTAACAGTGTGCAGCTGTGATGGGTTGTGTACAAGCTAATAGTGTGTCAGAATGGTATATATTTATACTTCTCATCCAAACACAATTAAATTCACTCTGAGACACAATTTATCAGGAGAGGATTTTTTAAGTAATAACAACTCAAAATAAAATATGAGTAACAACTTTCTACTTCTTACCTTTTTAAAAAATCTAGTGAGTAGAAAGTACAGATAATTGTGTAAAAATGTGATGAGTAAAAGTAAAAAGTACACTGAAAAATAATTGCTCAAGTAAAGAACAGATACCCAAAAATTCTACTTAAGTACAGTAACAAAGTATTTGTACTTAGTTACTTTACAACTCTGACCACAGCTCCTGCAGGATGTTGTTGTTTATTATTATGTTGTCGTGTTTGTTTACTGTTTTTACTCCACCTTTCTGTTTGTCTGAGTGGAAACAAATGATTTCAGATTAAAATATAGAAAAATGTTGATTTGAATGAAATCTGTGTTTTATATTTTGAGCTTCAGACACAGAAAATTTTCTTCATCACAAGTTTTTTTAGAGACGCTGAAAAGAAACGAGACATTTTCTTTTTTAAAGCTTTGACTTGAGGTTCTGTCGTTTTGTCGTTTTTAAAGATTCTCTCCTTGGTTTTAGTTTTAAACAAGTTTTGTTGTGACAAACCATAAATTAAATGAATAAATTTAAAACAACTTTAATAGACGTTGTTGACAGATATGAATCAGTATTTCATTAAAGCACAAATTTAATCACTAAAATATCAAGAATATTTATGAGCCATCACATCGAAATGAGGTTCAAGTCAAATTGGGTCAAAATGACCTCATTACTTTTTCAGATTTCTGTCTTTAAAAGCTACATTTTGACACCTGGATCATTTTGATCTTAAGTGAATCCATTTATATGACTTAATTTGTCTTGTTTGTTACGATAATATATAAATATTTGGTCTGAATCCTAGCTTTAAATAGGGACTTTGATCAAATGTTCAAACTTATCAGTGTGCATTGCCAATGCACACTATTGTGATTCGTTTCCCATCCAAGTCATCTCAACTTTGCCATGCTTCTCCTCCTGCATACTTTGTCC